>NW_007258798.1:130486-177792 GCF_000164805.1 Carlito syrichta
AAAAAAAAAAAAACAAACAAACAAAAAAAAAATGTGGTACATATACACAATGGACTATTATGCAGCCATATAGAAGGGCAGAATTATTTGAACTTCATAGCAATTTGGATGGATTTGGAGTCTATGGTAGTCATTAATCTATCACAGAAACAAGCAACTAAGTACCACATGTTCTCACTCATAAGTGGACCATGAACACCCATCATAATACTACAAAAGGGATTGGCAGTAGTGGGACATTGCCAGGAGGGTGGTAGGGCACATAACCTCAATAAGAGTGCCTGATCCTAGTCCAGGTGAAGTGAGGTACAATGGGAGGTCCAAAACTTCATTTGTACCTAAACCATTCATGTATGTAATCCTGATTTGTACCCCACAACTTTAAAGTAAAATACAATTAAATTTAAAATATTAATAGGATGCTTGGCAAGATGGGAACAGGAGAAGTAGAACTGTGAAGATCTCCACAGGGGGTGGCTCCTGGAGGCAGTTCCATGTGACCCCACAGCCGCCTATGGGGGGTGGCTGCTGTAACCAGACCCATACAGTAAACTGCCTCCATTACACTGCGGTCCCTGCAGGGGATTGCTGCTGTGGTGATTGCCAGATGCTGAACAGTTGCTCTCATTGTGGCTCTTGATTCTTGCCCTGGGAAATTCTCATCTCCCTCTGCCACCCCAGGTTGCCCACAGCACACCAGCTGTAGCACCCAGGTGCCTCACTGATTTCCAGTGCCTGATGCTGGACACACCCCTTCTCTCCTATGCTGAATCAGACACTGACAACTCAGTTGTGTGTGGGTGACCTGTCACACAGCAAGCAAAGGGAACTGACCCAAACTATGAATAACCCTGTTTGCCTGCAATAAGAACAAAGAGGAGGGGCTAGAGATCAGAGATGAAGAGACTTTAGACACTCAGGAAAAACCACAGAACTAGTATGGTTTCTTATTTTGATTTTTTACTTTATTGTTTTGACAGTATGTTTTGTTCACTTTTGATTGCTTTTTTATTTAGACTACCTTTGTATTGGGGAAGAATACACCAAAAAGCATGATTTTGTTGGACTGACTTTGTGTGATTACTGGTATGCTTTAGGGAATTTTCTTTGTCTGTTTTTTACTCTTTTCTGGTCTTGTGTCCCTTTTCATTCATTAGTTGGTATGTATGACTGTTTTCCCTCTTACTCTTCTCTCTCTTCAACTTCCTCTTGACCCTCTTTCTCCCATTATTTTCCTTTTTCTTCCCTCTTTTGTTCCAGAGAGCAAACCTAAACCCCACTGCATGGACAGATTGTAAGGCAGTAGGAAGTGGGTTCCAGGGTGCCCATACAGCTGTCAGTGGATACTGGGATCTGCTGATAGATTCAGAATCACAGCATCCCCCTCAATTAAATAGCAAAACTGTAAAAAGAACAGCCCCCAACCCACAGTCCAGCCTAACATATATGCACCCAATATAGGAGCACCAACTTTTGTAAAGCAAGTTCTAGATAAATTCAAAAAAGATATTGACTCTAACAAATCATAGCTGGGGACTTTAATATCCCACTCACAATGCTAGACAGATCATCAGGACAAAAAATCAGCAAGGAGATCTGGAACCTCAATGTGACTCTTAACCAAATGAACTTAATTGATACCTACAGCACACTCCACCCAATGATCACAGAATATACATTCTTCTCATCACCACATGGAATGTATTCTAAGATCGACCACATCCTTGGCCATAAATCAAGCATAAGCAAATTTCAAAATATTGAAATTTTGCCATGCCCCTTCTCAGACCACAGTGGAATAAAAATAAATATCAACAACAACAAGCTTCCCCAAAACGCACAAAGACATGAACACTAAAAAGCATGATGCCAAACAACTCTTGGGTCAATGATGAAATCAAAACAAAGATTAAAAAATACCTGGAAACAAATGAAAATGAATAAATATTTTACTAATATCTCTGGGATGCCATGAAAGCTGTAGTAAGAGGGGAAATCATATCGTTATAAATGCACATGAAGAAAATGGAAGGATCACAATTTAACAGCCTAACAAGTCACCTAAGGAAGCTGGAAAAGCAAGACCACCAAAACCCTAACTTCAACATAGATACCAGATCACCAAAATAAAAGCCCAAATTGGGTACATAGAAGACAAAAAGATAATACAAAATATCAATGAAACAAAAAAGCTGGTTCTTTGAAAGGATAAACAAGATCAATGGTTCCCTAGCTAGACTGACTAAGAAAATGAGAGAAACAGTCCAAATAAACACAATCAGAAATACAAAAGATGAAGTCACATCTGACCCTGAAGACATACAAAAGATCATTAGAGACTACTATGTACAATTGTATGGAAACAAACTTGAAAAACTTAAGGAAATGTAGGACTTTCTGATATCACAAAACCTGCTTAGGTTGAAACAAGAAGAAATCGAGACCCTAAATAGACCAGTAACAATCAAGGAAGTTAACTATATCATAAGAAAACTACCTACAAAAATAAGCCCTGGACCAGATGGATTTCCAGCAGAACTCTATAAGACATTTAAGGAAGAACTGATACCAATCCCACTTAAAGTATTCCAGGTGATTGAGAAAGATGGAACTCTCCCCAAATCATTTTATGAAGCTACCATCACACTGATACTCAAGCCAGGTAAAGACTCAACAAAGAAAGAGAAGTACAGGCCAATATCTTTGATAAATATAGATACTAAAATTCTCAAGAAGATCCTACGAAACTGAATTCAACAACAAACATCAAAGATCATCCATCATGACAAAGTAGGCTTCATCCCTGGGATACAAGACTGGTTCAACATTTGTAAGACCATAAATGTAATTAAATACATCAACAGACATAAAAACAAAAACCACATGATTTTATCATTAGATGCAGAAAAAGCTTTTGATAAAATCCAGCACAACTTCTTGATAAAAACCCTCAAACATCTAGGCATACGTGGAACATATCTCAAAATAGTAAATGCCATTCATGAGAAACCCATAGCCAGCATACTCCTAAACAGACAAAATTGGAACTATTTCCCCTGGAAACTGGAACAAGACAAGGATACCCACTCTCACCCCTCCTATTCAATATAGTATTGAAAATCCTGGCTAGAGCAATCAAAGAAGAGAAGGCGATCAGGGGTATCCAGATAGGAAAAGAGGAAGTCAAGTTATCTCTCTTTGCAGATGACATGATTGTATACTTTGAAAACCCAAGAGAATCTGTCAAAAACCTCCTTGCACTGATAAAGGACTTTAACAAAGTCTCAAAGTACAAAATAAATGTGCAAAAGACAATCACATTTCTGTACACCATTAATAAACAAACATAAACCCAAATAAAAAGCACAATCCCATTTACAATAGCTACCAAAAAAAAAAAAATTAAATACCGTGGCATCTTCCTAACTAGAGACGTGAAAAACCTTTATAAGGAAAACTACAAATCACTGCTCAAAGAAATCAAAGATGACACAAACAAGTGGAAAAATATCCCATGTTCATGGATTGGAAGAATCAACATTGTTAAGATGTTCATTTTACCTAAGACAATCTACAGATTAAACGCAATAACTATCAAATTACCAGTAACATTCTTCTCAGATCTAGAAAAAACAATACAGGAATTCATTTGGAAACACAAACGACCAAGAATAGCCAGAACAATCCTCAGCAAAAAAAAAAAAAAAAAAACAGGAGGTATCACACTACCAGTCTTTAAAGTTTATTCTAAAGCTACCATAATCAAAACAGTCAGGTACTGGTACAAGAACAGGCATATCAACCAATGGAATAGAATTGAGATTCCAGAAGCAACACCTCAATTTTTCAACCAACTCATCTTCGACAAAGTCTCCACCTCCCACTACTGGGGAGAGGAGAACCTATTCTATAAATGGTGCTGGGAAAACTGGCTGACGAAATGCAGAAGATTCCCCATACACAAAAATTAACTCTAAATGGATCAGAAACTTAACTGTAAAACCTCAAACCATAAGAACTTTAGAATATGCAGGACACACCCTTATGGAAGTTGGAACTGGCATCCAATTCCTGAGCAAAACCCGAAATGCACAGAACCGGAAGAGATAAGATAGACAACTGGGACCTCATTAAACTGACAAGCTTCTGCAAAGCCAAAGAAACTATCAAGAGAGCAGGGAGACAGCCCACAGACTGGGAAAAAGTATTTGCCAACTCCATGTCTGACAAACGTCTAACATCAAGTATCTACAAGGAACTCAAATGTGCTGAAAAGAAAAAAACAAACAACTCCATTACAAAGTGGGCAAAAGATATGAACAGACACTTCTCTAAAGAAACATACGAGTGGCCGGCCAACAGATACATGAAGAAATGTTCAACCTCACTAGTCATCAAGGAGATACAAATTAAAACTACACTGAGATACCACCTAACTCCAGTCTGAATGACCATCATCAATAACTCAAAAGTTCGAGACCCACCTGGGCAGCAAGACCTCATTTCTACGATAAATCAAAAAATCAGCCAGGCGTGGTAGCGTGTGCCTGTAATTCCGGTTCCTTGGAAGACTGAGGAGGAAGGATTGCCGGAGCCCAGTAGGTCGAGGCTGCAGTGGCCGAGAGCGGCCACTGCACTCCAGTCTGGGCTACAGAGTGAGACTCCAACTCAAAAAACTCCTAGATACGTTTAGAACTTATAATGAATTCATAATGAACTTACTATAAACTTGTGCTTCTAAAAAACCTTATGTCTAAACACTAAACTACATAATTCTAAATCAAATAAGGAGTGAATATACTTACATCATTTTTTACTCAAACAATATCTAGTAACTTATAACCAAGTGAAAGAAAGCATTCTTGATGTGCTTCAGAATTTAACCCTTGCATATGTTAGAAAAGGCCAAATGGCTTAGTGGGAAATGGAAAAATGAACCATGACATTCCCAGGATAGCTGTGAGTACTTCATATAAACGTGTTGTTTCTTCATGCTCGACTCTATAGAATTCTTCAGCCATACCAACAGCAAAGACAGAAGACAGAAGGTCCTCAGCTGCCCGGACTTGCTTTTTTGGCCAGGGGGTCCTCAGCACACCTGGACTTTGTCAATCAGGTGGGCCTCCGAGGCTGGCTCCCAACATCCTGCAATCTCCCTACTGGTAATATACCCTGAAGAACTCAAATCACTCTATAAAAAAGATACCTGAACATGTATGTTTATCACAGCATTGTTCACAATAGCAAGAACATGAAACCAACTGTGCTGTCCATCAAAAGAGGACTGGATTAAAAAAATGTGGTACATATACACAATGGAAGATTACACAGCCATAAAAAAGAACAAAATCATGAATTTCGCAGCAACCTGGGTGGAATTAGAGTTTATAATACTGAGTGATCTCTCACAGAAACAAAGACCTGAGTATCACATGTTCTCACTCATAAGTGGACCTTGAATAACTACAGTAATACTATAAGAAAAGGATTGATAGTGGTGGGAAACTATGGGGAGAGGGCCACAGAGGGAAAGGGAGGTGGGATTAATGGTTGTCAATGTCTGTCTGGGGAAAGAAGGGCACACCTCATCAACAAGGGTACCTGCACAGTGCATATTTATATACCTAACCCTTAACTGTACCCCACAATTTTAAAATAAAAAATATATGTTAAATAAATAAATAAATAAAATAATGATAAAGTATCATCTCATGTGCTTTGTTTTTAGCATCTGCATATCATATATGGAAGTATGCTTTTTTAAATCCAATGTACTTTTAAAATTTGGATTAAATGCCCTTGTATTACTAAGTAACAAGTGTTATTTATGTATTTGGGGTACAAGTCCTTTCTCAGCTATATTATTTACAAATATTTTCTCCCAGTCTGTGGGTTGTCTTTTTACATTATAAAAATAATTGGAGAAAAAATAATTGGAGGATGGTCAATATTATTTTATATTTTGTATTCTATCAATATCTAACCATTGGCTCAAATTATTGAAGTGGAAGGGAATCTGTCTACTGAAGGCAATGTCAAAATATCTGAATTCTAATTCTAGCTCTTCTGTTATTTAAGGGGATGGCCTCATATGATTTACATCTCTGAGTCTCTATTTTCCCATCGGCAAATATGGAGTCTCAAGTAATCCTCAAAATCCCATCCAGATATAAATTATGTGGACCTGATATATGATAGATGAAAATCTTAATCTTGAAATACAGTCATTTTATGTATCAACACCCTGACGTTAAAAAAAGTTCTAGATTTACAGACCATGCAGGTGAGTTCTGGATTCTGGCACCATCCATTGCATACTTTCTATGCTACTTTCTCTTTATTCTTTCATTCATTCACTAGATACTAAATGTTTTCTCTTCATGTGTCAGCTGTATAGATGATAAAAAATGAATCAGTTTCTCTACAATCTTGCCTTAAGTTACCTCACTCGGGTTCTACTTGCTATTTTAGAAGTTTTATTTATTTGTTTGTCTGTTTTTAAGATCCTGTTGAAAATTTTAGTATCTATGTTCATCAAGGATATTGGCCTGTAGTTCCCTTTCTTTGTTGGCTCTTTACTGGTTTGGATATCAATATGATGTTAGCTTCATAAAATGATTTGGGGAGAGTTCCATCTTTCTCAATTGCCTGAAATACTTTCAATAGGATTGTTATCAGCTCCTCCTTGTATGTTTTGCAGAATTCTGCTAGAAAGCCATCTGGTCCAAGGTTTTCTTGTGCAGTTAGTTTTCTTATGACACAGTCAATTTCATGTATTGTTATTGGTCTATTTAGGGTCTTGATTTCTTATTGTTTCAACCTGGGGACATTTTAGAAGTTTTAAAGCCTAACCATCATAGAATTAATAAAATATTTCCTAATATTGAATGCATGGCCTGGTATTGAATACATGGCCTATGTAATATTATAAAATATTATGTGAATGACAGAGACTACCTATAGTGAAATCCTTGGAAAATAAAACTTCAGACATTATAATACAACCAAACCACTTTGGAGGAATGGTGTCCTGCTTTGTGAAATTTTTCTTCCAATATGAACTAATTTGGATGTACTTGCTTTCCTGAAAAAATGTTGAGCCCTCACCCATACATTAATGCCACCCATGCTGAGTTGACCTCTATGATGTATTATACCTGGATGTGGGCGGGGGAAGTCATTCTTCAGATCATGTACTTTTTATTCCACAGGTACTACAACTTTCACCAGCTTGTACATTGGTTCAAGCCCATTAATAAAACAATGATCAAATAAAAAGGCCTCAGGCATAAACACAATGGGAGCAAAAATCTAGATGATGGTTTGTACTCATTTGTAATATGATATTTTTCCAGTATGTATGATTTTTACCTTAAGCAAGAAAAAGTTGATGCTTTTATAATAGAGTTTTTTCCAAAGCTTTTCCTTTCTGCTTAAAAAATCCCTTTTAAGCAGAAAGGAAAAGCTTTGGAAAAAAACTCTGATTTTTACCACAGGCTCTCATACAATTGCTTGCTAGCATTTATTTTTAAATTTCAAATATTACTTTAATAATGTTTGGTTAATTGCAGGGGCACTTAATGGCAAGCAAAAGACATAAATTATAAACCTTTGAATGCCTACCACTTTAAAAAAAAAAATCTCATTTTAAATGTAAGTAGTACTTACTTTATTCTAATTGTCTAATAAATTCATTTCAAAATAGTCTCCTAGCTATTCAGAACAATAATGAAGAGTTTTCTAGTCTTATAAATCTGGATTTGCTCTTTATCAGTACCATTTGTAATGGTGTACTTTTGTTCAAGTTAGTTAAATTTTTTAAGCCTCAATGTTCTTATCTTTAAAATGAAGTGATAGTAGTACATATTTCATTGGGTTTTGAAGCTCTTTTGAGATATATCTTGTAGTGCTGTACAAGACAAATTTAATAAAGACCTCACAAAAGCTTGTGGATATATCAACTTAAGAATAGGGTTGATATATGCAATGTTTCTACAAAATTTGGTGTGAATATTTGTGTTCTTGCTCTCTCCATTGTACCTGCCAGATTTTGTCATTGTGGTCTCCAAAGCGACACTTTTGGTTTTAGCAATGATTCAAATTAAAGAAAGATAAAATTCTTTGTCTAAGATATGGTGTGATCAGTTATCTAGGTCCCTCTTTTTGACAAGTTTCAGACATAAGCAGCCTTCCTGCATTGCTAGAATCTCCTTTCACACCTCCAATGATGGGTGCATTGCTTTTTAACCTACCTTCTTTCTTCTTTGTTACTTCATTATCTTCTCTTGTCTCCTTCCCTCTCTGCTCATGCTCTGATCAAATACTGCATCTGTCTTCCAACTACATATTTCTCCCTAAATCCTAGACAACATAGTCTTTAAATAAATACTTAACTGAAAAATTAAATATTGGAGTAACTACATTATAATTATTGGTGTATTTTCTCCCTGAGATTAGAGACTCATATCCAGCCTCTGAAGCAATCTTTGCATCATTTTTAGAATCAAAGTGAAGAACTAAACTCTCCTGGTCCAGAGAGAAAAATATAATGTTGATCTACCAGAACTAAATCCTTTTTGGAATCATACTAGTTTCAGTATAAGACTAGTCCCCAGTGGGTTAGAAAAAAAATAAAACAAGCTCTTTTCACATGTCAAAAGGATCAAAATACATAATATCAACATAAAGATGCAAACAGGTTCATTTTGTGATAGAAAGGTGAAAAATAACTAAAAATTAGAAAATCATTACAGTCATACTGTTTATTGTTTCCATAGAAATGCATGCATTTCCCCAATTCTGGAGTAAATCTACCATGATTTAGAATTCATTGTTTCCAAATTAAACCTCCGATTCTATTTGGAAAAAATTGCATTTGTTTTTTATAATCTCAAATATGTGTAAAATTTAATTTAAATGGTACTTAATAATTTAAGTCATAAGAAAAAGCTCCAAGAGGTCAATTATTCCAACGTTTTAATTCTGCACAATACAGCTTCTAAATTATTCCAATAGTATCCCCACTTTTGAAAGTATGGCAGTGTAATGAAAAGAGTCATCGGGACCTTTGAAAGGCTGTGCTAACACTGGACTTCAATCATCTCCTTCAACTGGTTCAGTAATTATCAATTTCTGTGCTATTGTGACTTGATTCTGACCCAAATCTTTCTCTTCCTGTTCATATGAATACAATCATTGCATATACAAAATCAATGCTTTTCCATATAGATGTACCTAGCACCTGTAGTGCTGACACCTTTTTCTCTATACAGACTCTTTTCCCTACCTAAAGTCATTTGTGACCATTTTTAAATCCTCCTCACAGGAAAGTGCTAGAATTTCTAATATACCAAAAAGTTTCTGGGAATTTTATTCTCTAAATTATCAAAATTTTCCAGCCCTAATGAAAAATTTAAAGCTTTAGCTCTAAGTGCTTCCTTTGTCAGGTTTCCTTACTTAAATGGATGCCCATTCAGTTTATATATCTTTATTTGTTAAATGCTTCTTTCTTACTCACTGGCTGTATAGAAATGGGAGCTGACTGAGTAGGGAGAGATCAGGAAGGTGTCAGTTGAGCCAGTAGGACTATGTTAGTCCCAGTATGAGTGAGAGAGTGTATGGAAAATTTTGTATACGTGCTGGTGAGTGAGTGGGCATGTGAGTGGCTTAGTGAGTGAGGGCTAGGGAACTAGCGGCCAGGGTTCACCTGATGGAGTGGCTGGTGTCACAGTTGCTGGGCTTGGACCCTAGTGATTCCCAAAATGCAGAAGCCAATTACATTTTTTTTAAAATCAACAAAACCCTTCCAGGTCCCAGAAACCAGTGCCATTTTTTTTAATAGACAAAAGTTTTCCTGTGAGGAAGCAGCAAGGAGTGACTAGCGTCCCAGGCTCTGCCTCACCACTGCAGGAGAGACTGCTAGCTCAAGGCTTTGCCTTACCACTTCAGTGCCTGACTGGGCACTGGCAGTAGGGTATATGGAGGGAGGCCAGAGGCAGAATCCCACCATAGAGGAAAAGAGGGGCACCCCCCACCATCTTGAAGGTGAGGCAGGAAAGTGCTCTAACTATCTCACCATGGAGCAACAGACCCAATCTCTTTTGACTGGTGGATCAACTACCTACTCAGGGGTTGATCATGACCCAGAGGACACATCCTGAAAGCACAAACTTCGGAGGGACCTGAAGAGTGCTGAGTCACAGGCACGCCACCCCCTATTCTGATTCAGCTGCCAGACAAAGGGTGTGGCCAGAAAAGGATGAGGAAGAACTCCAAAGAGATCAGTGGTGAGTCCAGGGCTGACCCAAACCTCCTCCTCCCCAGCAATCTTCTGAACATCAGACCCACACAGCTGGGCCACAACTGAGAGGGACAAACCCAGGTGGAGCCTGGATGTCAGTCACAATAGGAGAACTTCATTCCAGGATATGCCTGGCTGGGGTACCCCCTCCAGGTACATACCTGGGGAAGAGATAATCCTGCACCTCCCCACTGGAGGAGATCTCCCTGACCATATGAGAGTGGGAGGGGAGGACTGCAGCCCCACCCACCTACCCTTCCCCTCCTCCTCCCTGTTCCGGAAACTGAGGAGAGAGTGAAAGAGGTGGAAGCTCTACAAGAGAGACCTGATTAGAGCAACAATTACAGAGCCTGCCACAAGAGGGCAGTGTTTTTTTTTTTTTAATTGTTTTTAAATTTTTTTAAAAATTGTTTACCTGAATGTTAGTACATCCATTATTTAAATATTTTTCCTTTGTGCATGACTGCATATGTGATGGTTTGATCTGCATCCCTCAATATTTTTTCTCTTTCTTTTTTCTTTTTCTTTTTCTACTTTTGTTTGTTGTTTCATGTATTTGTGTGAATGAGAGTTAATCTTTACATTTTGTTGCTGTTGTTAGTTTATTTTAGCTCTTTTGTTCTGCTTTTTTATTTTTGTAGTATAAGATGTGTTTCAATATATGTGTGAGGGTTCAACCTGAATTCCTTTTTTCCTCTCTCTTTTTTCCCCAGTCTTTCTGTTTCTCTTCCCTATTCACATTGTGCTAGGTGTGTGTTTATGTTCAGTTTTCTTCTTTTTTGTGGTTTTTGTTTGTTTTGCTTCACTTTGTTGTTATTCCAGTTTGTTTTGGGTTGTATGTGTATGTGTATAGTGTGTGCTCAATTGTTTTTTGTTTTGTTTTGTTTTGCTGGTTTCTGCTTTGCATCACCATATAGTGTGCTGGGGAGTGGGTCTCAGGGAACACATAACACAATAAGTGAAAATTATAATTTACTAGTAGTTTCTGAATCCTAGCACCCCATATCCTGCCTTATTACACTTTCAGAAATGACAAGAGACAGCAAAGCTTCCCACCCACAGCCCAATTTCAAAATAGAACAAATTCAGAGCACAGATCAGGGAAGAATAGTAGTCTGAGCAAACATCAGAAGGGAAAGCCTCTCGCAAGGACACTGAATAATGGGAAAAAAAGAGAAAAACAGGAAATCTGTCACAAATGAGAAAAAGTCAAAGGATGATCACAGGTAATTTCAAGTGTAACAAAGAGAAAATTGAAAAATCAGATCTTGGTGCACAAACAATGGAAATCACCAATGACTGGCTCCAGAATATGACAGGGATTAGAGAATGGTGGAGAGAGTGATTAAAACTCAAGAAAGACAAGATGCCACACTGAAAGAACTTGTAAAAGAGATTTTGGCAATAAAAAATTTCATCTAGGAAATAAATAACAAGATGACAAAAATGGAAAACAAAATTAATCTAGCAGAAGAAAGAATATCAGAACTTGAAGACCAGAACATGGGACTAACCTGATCTGTAAAAAACATAGAAAGAAGACTCAAAAACAAAGAGCAAAGCCTACAAGAGATGTGCAATTATATCTACAGGCCAAACTTACACCTGATTGGTATTCTGGAAGAAGAAATGGAAATGCAGAACAACTTGGAGCAAGCATTCCAGGAGGTAATGAAAGAAAACTTTCCCCATCTCACCAGAGATGTGACCAGCCAAGCACAAGAGATACAGAGAACCCCCACAAGATATCAAATGAGAAGACCAACCTATAGATACATAGTAATTCACTTACACAAACTAGGCACAAAAGAAAAAATCCTAAAGGCAACAAGAAAGAAAGATCAGTCTACCTACCAGGGAAAACCAATCAGAATAGCAGCAGACCTATCATCAGGAACACTACAAGCAAGAAAGAACTGGAGTCCTATATTCAAAGTCCTAAAAGATAAACAACTTCAACCCAAAATTTCCTACCAAGCCAAGCTCAGCTTCATCAGTGATGGAGAATAAAAATACTTCCCAGACATCCCATTCCTAAGAGATTGTGCAGCTTCCAGACCAACTTCATGGGAAACACTAAAAAGGTATTAAGCACAGAAGAAAGCAAAAAAAAAAAAAAAAAAAAGAATGACCACACACTTCCCAAGAGAAAAGCAGAGCACAGAATCAACACAAGAATACAGCACAACTAGAAACTTGAAAACAAACACATACATCAACCCCAAAGCCAAAAGAAAGAAAGCAAACAGAGAAGAAACTTTATAAGAACCTCATGACAGGAATACACAATCATATTTCAATAATCAGCCTGAATGTGAATGGACTAAATATACCACTGAAAGACACAAAATGGCAAACTGGGTAAGAAACCATAACCCAATGATTTTTTGCATTCAGGAAACTCGTCTCACAAGGGAAGCACACAGACTCAATGTTAAAGGATGGAAAAACAGTTTCCAGGCAAATGGATCACAAGAGTAAGGGTGACAATCTTAATATCAGACAAAACAACCTTTAAGCCATCAAAATTTAAAAAGATACAAAAGGATACTACAAAATGATAAAAAATTCAATCCATCAACAAGTAATATCCAACCTAAACATATATGCACCCAACACAGGAGCACCAGCATTTAAAGCAACTTCAAAATAAACTAAAGAAAGATACTGACACTAACACTTTTATAGCAGGGGACTTGAATACCCCACTAACATCCTTAGATAGATAATCAAGGCAAAAACCAACAAGGATATCCAGAACCTAAACTTGATACTTGACCAAATGGACTTAATAGATACCCACAGATTAGAAAACCCAATAACCACAGAATATATATTCTACTTATCACCACATGGAACATACTCCAAGATCTATTATATCCTTGGCCATAAATCAAGCGTAAACAAATTCCATAAAATAGAAATCTTGCCATGCACATTCTCAGGCCATGGTGAGAAAAAGGTAAGTATCAACACCAACAAAAATTTCCCAAAGTCCACAAAGACCTGGACACTAAACAGCATGATGTTGAACAATTACTGAGTCAATACTGAACTCAAAGCAGAAGATAAAGATTCCTGGAAACAAATGAAAATGAAAAACATCATACCAAACCTCTGGGATGCCATGAAACAAGTTATCAAAGGGAAATTTGTATCTCTATGAGCACACATAAAGGAAATGGAAAGATCACATTTTGAGAGCCTAACAAGTCACCTAAGGGAGCTGAAAACAGAAGACCACTAAAATCCCAATAGTAGTAGAAGAATCCAAATCACCAAAATATGAGTCCAAATATGGGACATAGAAGACAAAAATATCACAGGAAACATCAACAAATCAAAAAGCAGGTTCTCTGAAAAAATGAATAAGATTGATGGACCACTACCAGAATGGCCAAGAAAAGGAGAGAAAAAGCCCAAATAAACACAATCAGAAATACAAAAGATTAAATCACAATTGACCCCAAAGAAATAAAAAGATTATCAGAGATTACTATATATATTTATATAGAAACAAACTTGATTAACCTAAGTGAAATGGAGGACTTGCTGATATCACACAACTACCCCAGGTTAATGAAGACATTGAGACACTAAATAGAACAATAACAATCCAGGAAATTGATTCTGTAATAAAAAAACTGCCTATTAAAAAAAAGCCCTGGACCAGATGGCTTTCCAGCAGAATTCTACAAAGTGTACAAGGAGGAGCAGATACCAATCATATGGAAAGTTTTCCAGGCAATTGAGAAAGATGGATTCTCCCCAAATCATTTTATGAAACTAACATCATACTGATACCCAAACCAGGTAAAGATCTAACAAAAAAGAGAACTACAGGCCAATATCCCTTATGAACATAGATGCAAAAATCCTCAACAAGATTCTAGCAAGTCAGATCCAAAAATACATCTCAAAAATCATTAACCATGACCAAATAGGCTTCATACCCAGGATTCAAGGCTGGATCAACATTCACAAGACCATAAATGTGGTTAAATACATCAACAGATGTAAAAACAAGAACCACTTGATTATCTCATTAGATGCAGAAAATCCAACATCCCTTCTTGATAAAACGTTCAAACACCTATGTACAGAAAGAACATACCTCAAAATAGTAAGAGTCATCTATGATACAGCCCCAGCTAATATATTGCTAAATGAACAGAAACTGGAAACTTTCCCCTGAAAACCAGAACAAGACAAGGCTGTCCACTCTCACCCCTCTTGTTCAACATTGTGTTGGAAGCCCTAGCTAGGGCAATTAGACAAGAGAAGAAAATCAGGGGTATCCAAATTGGAAAACAGGAAGTCAAGTTTTCTCTCTTTGCAGATGATATGATGCTATATCTAGAAAATCTGTCAAAACCTGCTTACACTGATAACGGACTTTGGCAAAGTTTCGGGGTACAAAATAAATGTGCAAAAGACAGTTGCATTCTTATACACCAACAACAAGCAGGCAGAGACCAAAATTGAAAGCACAAGCCCATTCACAATAGCCACACACACACACAAAGAAATACCTCAGCATCTTCCTAACCAGAGAAGTGAAAGACCTTTACAATGAGAACTACAAAACACTGTTCAAAGAAATCCAAGAAGGCACAAACTGAATAATATTCCATGCTCATGGGTAGGGAGAATCAACACTGTAAAAATGTCCATCCTACCAAAGGCATTCTACAGATTCAATGCAATACCCATTAAATTATCAACATCATTCTTCTCACACCTGGAAATGACAATACAGAAATTCATATGGAAACATAAATGATCACGAATAGCCAAAATAATCCTTAGCAAAAGACACAAAGCAGAAGGTATCACAATTCCAGACTTCAAACTTTACTATAAGGCTATAGTAATCAAAACAGCATGGTATTGGTACAAGAACAGGCATATAGACCAATGGAACAGGATAGAGATTCCAGAAGCAATTTGTTAACCAACTCATCTTTGACAAAGCCTCCAACAACAACCACTGAGGAGAGGAAAATCTATTCAGTGAATGGTACTGGGAATACTGTCTGGTCACATGCAGAAGATTGATTCAAGACCCCTACCTATCACCATACACAAACATTTACTCTAAATGGATCAAAGACCGAAACATAAAACCTTAAACTATAAGAATCTTAGAGAACACAGGAATCACCCTTATGGAAACTGGAACTGGCAACCAATTCCTGATCAGAACCCTAAATGTCCATACCATAAGAAATAAGAGCCGGGCTCGGTGGCTCAGCCTGTAATCCCGCACCTTTGGGAGGCTAGGGTGAGTGGATTGCTTGAGCCCATGGGTTCGAGACCCACCTGGGCAGCAAGACCTCATCTCTACAATAAATCAAAACACCAGCCGGGCGTGGTAGTGCATGCCTGTAATTCCGGTTACTTGGAAGGCTGAGGTGGAAAGATCGCTGGAGCCCAGCAGGTCGAGGCTGCGGTGGCCGCGAGCGGCCACTGCACTCCAGTCTGGGTGACAGAGTGAGACTCCAACTCAAACAAAAAAAAAGAAAAAGAAAATAAAAAGAAATAAGATAGACACGTGGGACCTCATCAAACTGATGAGCTTTTGCAAAGCAAAATAAACTGTCAAGAGAGCAGCACAGAATTGGAAAAAATATTTGCCAACCGTATATCTGACAAAGGCCTGACATCTAGGATCTGCAAGGAACTGAAATGCTCCAAAAGGAAAAGAACAAATAGCTCCATTAAAAAGTGGGCAAAAGACATGAATAGGCACCTCTCAAAAGCAGATATATGGGCAGCCAACAGACACATGAAAAAGTGCTCAGCCTCACTAATCATCAGAGAAATGCAAATCAAAACCACATCGGATACCACTTAACCCCAGTAAGAATGGCTATCATTCATAAAACAAACAACAACAGATGCTGGCAAAGATGTGGAGAAAAATGAGTGCTTCTACGCTGCTGGTGTTAATGCAAACTAGTGCAACCTCTTTGGAAAACAGTGTGGCAATTTCTTTAAGAACTAGAAATTGACCTTTCATTTGACCCAGCAATTCACCTATTGGGAATATACCTGGAGGAATTCAAACCATTTTGCAAAAAAGATGCCTACACACATATGTTTGTTACAGCTTTATTCACACTAGCAAAAACATGTACCAAACCATGCTGCCCATTGATTGACAGATTAAAAAAATGTGGCACATATAAATAAAGGAATATTATGCAGTCATAACAGAAGGACAAACATATGGACTTGGCAACAACTTGGATAGATTTAGAGTCGATCATACTCAGTGATCTATCACAGAAACAAAGAATAGGATACCATATGTTATCACTCATAAGCAGACCTTGAACAATTATCATAATACCATAAGAAAAGGATTGGTGGTAATGGGAAACTGCCAGGGGAGGGGGGTGGGATTGTCATTTGAGGGAAACTGCTAGGGGAGGTAGGGGTACACCTCATCAATAAGGTACTTGCATAATCAACATTTGTTTACCTAACCCTGAATTATACCTCACATCTTTAAAATAAAAACTTTAATTTAATTTAATTTAATTTAATTTTAAAAAGTGGGAGCCCCAGTTACATTCTTGCACAGAAAGTACTAATACCATCTGTTACTTAAAGGGCTTCACTAACACTTGCCCCCATTCTCCCAGAAATGCTATTCCAGTGAAATAATATAATAAGAAATGACTAGTGATGCTCAGGTGCTGCTGTATTAAAATATCAACTCTGACCTTTGAAGATTAGAACAGCTAAAGACAGCCATGATTAATGATTTCCCAGCCTTCCTAGGTAAAGAGACACTTTTAAAAATTATGACCTGCATGATAAAAAGAAAGTGGTAGTTACTAGACAGGATATGGGAAGGGTTCAAACCCAAACCTCTTTTTAAACTAAATTATGCCAATTTAAAATGCTGATGAGAATATGGTTCGGTCAAGCATGTATAACATTTTAACATATAAATTGAACTTATTTATTTAGTAGGTTAATTTAATCTTTTTTCAAGTGCATTAGTAGTCATATGACATCTAGAAGTTTTCATAAAGAAAATCTACACAAGGGTCCAAACAATTCAGCATGTACTTCCTGTCCCCACCTGAAAATCTATCCACTTCTCTTCCCATTCATTTCCCAGAGCAGGTTTAAGATGATGCAGATGTTTGTGGACATGTCAAGCAACTCTCTTCTAACACTGTGCCATGGGTAGGTGGCACCATCCTGGTCCTTGGCAAGATGTTTGTGATGTAGAAGAATGAGACAGAAATAATCCAGTGACTTGCTACTGATTTTAAAACATTGCAACAATAACAGATTTCAGTACCTGGTGAGACAGCTCCTGATTCAGTTTCAGTACACACAAACACACATATGTGCCTGCAGGCACACACACAAACACACACACACACACATAGCTGAAAGCTCCTTCAGGATAGGGATGGTATCTTTTCTCTTATATTCTAACACAAAATTATTAAAAGCTTTTGAGCACCTGGTGAATTAAATTACATTATTATCAATATCCTCAATTTGTACATTTGGTTGATTTTCAAAAACCATACCTTTGATTATTTTACCCTCTCCTATTCTCAAATTCTGCTAACATTCCCCTGACTTATTGCATACTTCAAAGTCAAAGTTGTTCACAATTGGCCCGAATTTCTTTTCTAAATTCATCTCTCCTTCATTTCACTTAGGAATTCCACACCCCTGTAAAACTAACCTCATTGCTGCTCCTCACCAGCCTCCTGACCTTGTGCATTCTCACATAACATTTATTTTCCTGGATGCCCATTCCACTTCCAATCTCAGCTTTTTAAATATCACTTTCCCCATGAAGCCTTTTATGATTAACTCCTATTGCCACCTCATGTGACTTCCCTCCTTTGAAGCCACATAGAAATTTGCATGTTCTTAAGACATGCATAATACTTTGGTTTTTTATTATGAGTCCATTGTTTTGGCCCCAAGATAACCTGCAAGAACCTTACAAGAGAAGTATGACTTAAATACCTCTGTAGGTCCTGCACTGCCAGCCTGTGTGTCTTACACATGACAGGTATGCAATATACACTTTTAAATAAATTGTATCCAGTTCAAAAACAAGAAAAACTGGCTGTAATTCATTGTGGATGCAAATTACAGAACTATAATGAAATGTATTTTTCATCTATATTTTTGGGAAAGACAAATAATGATCACATCCATACAAGCTGATAAGGTTCTAAGGAAACATTATCATACATTGGTGAAAGAAGTACAAATTAGCACAATTTTTAGGTTGAGAAATTTGACAATATTTGTCTAAATGACAAGTCCATGCACTCTTTGATCTAGCTGTCCAAATACTTAGCTTACTGTACTACTACTTCATGTTAAAAGTTAGAAACAACATAAATGTCCACAGAAGCTGCTGGAATAAATAAATTATGGCACATTCTTAACATGAGATGCTATAGTACTTTTTTTTTTTTTTAGAATAAGAAAGCTCTTCATCCTGATATGGTAGGTTCTTCAATATATATTTTTAATAATAACAAAAATCTTGATGCAAATCAATTATGTATTTTATGGAAGAAGTAAAAAATATATATATTGTTGAGGATAGCAATCAGAGAGCTGGAGTCACAAGCTGTGGAAAAAATTCACCTAAGTCAGATTAGAGTAAAAAAACATGTTTATTGAGAATACTACAAAGAAATAGAGGGCAGAACAGTGATAAGGTAGATATCCATGCTGAGCCAGCAGCTTAAAGTATCTTTCCAGTGGAGTTTGACCTTCTTTTTGGTTAGGGAGAGTTTTAGGATTCCCGCCATGCATTAGGCTTCCTGCCTTGCAAATGAGGCAGTTAAGGTTGGTTGATGTTCAACTTAGATCATTGATCAGTTGAAGGTTAACACAAGGTGGCTCTTGCATAAAATGGCTCCCACATTCTCCCCTGACAATCAACAATGCCAAATCTTTGGTACTTGGGCAGAGGTCTCAGCTTCTATAGCTGCTTTGTGCTGAACGGGGCATTGTACTGGCCTTATGCAAGATTGTCAATCTGTTAGGGGTTCTTGTGTGCTGGTAGGTAGAAATAAGAAAGCCATATAGATAATTAGGTCCAGTTTGTGTAAAAAATTTTTGTAGCTTGGTTTAAAGGGCTCAGGGGAAGAGGAATTTCTGATAGTATGGGTTGGAAACCTTGTTGAGGCATCATCTGTAAATGGAGCTATTGGAATCTGGAAGAGACAAACTTGATAAAAGACTAAAGAGTAAAGATCTTGCAGTTAGGAGGAGGAGTATTGAAATGGGAAGTTCCAGAAGGGAAGGAGCCAGGAAAATCAGGACCATTTTCTTGTCCTACATTTATAGACGATACCATAAATGTTGAGAAACAGAGAAAGATAAGTATGAGCAAAAGGAAAGAAAAAAATGTACATATATATATATTAACTATTAAGATAGTGACTTTAAAAAGAAAATACAGTTACTTTGTAAAAAGAACCACTAACATATATATTCCCAGAGTGAGGGTATAATTTGTTTATTAATAGAAGTAAATTCCATTGGTGTATTGGTGAGCATTTAGTGGACTGGTTTTCTATAAATGATGTTGATAAACAGGTCATTAATAAAAGACATCTCTAGGGAGACAGAAGAAAAACAAAGGTTAATGTTTGGAATAATTTATAAGCTAGCTTTTACAGTTTTACTGTATCTACAGGTTGCAGTGGCAATCTGACAGATTCTTCTGGGCTGTCATTTGAATCATGCATTTTAAGTGAACTTTTTGCAAAGTTATATAAAACCTAAAGGAAAATGAGGAAACGTTAGTTGAGAGACATGTAGCCAAGAAAGACTTTAGGATGCAGCTATAAAGTATAGAAAATAATAAAAAGTTAACAATTAACAACAGAATTCAAAACCAGGTGTATTATAGTTTTTTTGGAACCATAATTTTCTCTCTCCAGTCTTCCATTTATACTAGAAGACAAATCACAGTAGGACCAATTTATTTGCAAAATAAATTTTAGACATATATCTTATTTGCATAAATTACACTAACAATTATTTGCCATATACGCTCTCTTTAAATTGACTTTTTAAACTCATTCCATAAGGAATCTCAGATTAGACACTCTAAAACCTCTGAACCCAGCCAAGGATCTACCTGTAAATACCTATGAACTGGGTGTCCCCTCTCCATTTTGTTTTGGTAATTTACTTAAAAGGTAAACAAAATTTTTTATTATATTTTGAAATTCTACAAAACTCTGTTTAAAAGAGAAGAGCAAGTTTTATAACCAAACAAAATTTTGTTTATATACTACTGATATAAAACCACAAATACCTGCATATAAAGATTTTTTTGGCCATTTCTGTTCTTATTCAGTGTCTTTTAAAATGGTCTAATGCATAAGCTCTGCAGGTAACAGACCATTTGGATGGGTGAGTAATCTTTGTATTCCAGGTACTTAAAAATTTAAGAGAATTAAATTTAGTTAAGTGGTCTGTTCTCACCCATTGCCAATTGTGAGCAGGCAGATATGCAGGACCCTTTATAGATCACCGAATTATGGTTTAAAAGGTGCCAAAGGTTGTGAAAAGAGAGATAGTCATGAGGCTTTTGGAGAAGGAATCAGATGGGAATGGCCTGTTCCCACATCCTGCTTAGAATTTAAGACTTTTTCTGTCCAACAGAAGTTAACCACTGCAGTAAGGTGTCCAGAGTTTCTATTTCAAAAGGCTTTTAGCAAACTTTACATAATAAATAGTAGTGCCCTGATATGGAGGAGGGGTGATTGGCTCAGTTAATTCCTCTGGGGGAGCAGGGGAGGATGGGTCTAAGACATAGTAAAGGAGGAGTCATTTAGAATATGAGAGGAGTCCGTGAAATTTAGCAAGGCACATTTGACAATTTTTATGTAAGTCAGACTTTTGAGGTAGAGTCATGAAACCTTGGACATAAGGAACTTCAGACTATTTAGAAGAGTTGTGATAGACACTGCAAAGCAGTAATATAGGCAAGAGTCCGGTGTAAAGGTCCAAGCCTTTTGGTCTAGAAGGCTGTATTTTGACCAAGCTATATTGCATAAAATATTAGAAATTTCTCTTTTTTTTTTGAGTTGGAGTCTCACTCCGACATGTAGGCTGGAGTGCAGTAACATGCTCGCCGCCACCCTGGGTCAATCTGCTGGGTTCAGGCAATCCATCCCCCTCAACCTTCCAAGTAGCTGGCTCTACATCCACTCGCTACCACACCCAGCTAATTTTTTGATTTATTGTAGAGACTACGTCTGGCCAAGTTGCCCGGGCTGGTCTCAAACTCACAGGCTCAGGCAATCCTCTCTCTTCGGCCTCCCATTTTTAGAGTTTGTGGGTCAAACTTATTTCAGTTTTATAAAATACAGCCCAGGGGCAAGTCTGAGAGGAAGAAAGGGGCTTGTCCTATGATAGGAGGAGGGAAGTTTCCTTTGGGGTTTTCCTCAGAAAGAAAAAGGGCTGGGAATCGACCACTACTTTCTTCAGGGCATCCTGCCAAGGGAAAAGGATTACATGATGTCCGCTAAGGAGCACTAAGTTCACTCTCTATAAGGATCCCCTGCCTGATAGAGAGGAGCTCCTGGTGTTAGAGCCAACAGTGTTAAGGCCAAAGACACTAGAGAAGCAGTCCAAGTTGAAGACTAGTCCAGATCCAGGGAAAGCAGTGGGATCAAGGGGCAAACTCACCAGCTGAGGCTGTATGAGATCATCATGTACCAGATCATGGTAACGTCCAGAGCAAGATCATCAGCTGGGTTTACAGAAGAAGAGTAGAGGTAGAGGACCAAACATGAGTGGTGTAAGGGCAGGATTCAGAAACCACCTAAGAGTGGCCTCTGCCAGGAGTCTAGGGACTCCACTTCCCAGTGCTCCTAATCCAGTAAGAGTCCAGTTGAGGAGGAAGGAGAAGAGAAACCAGAGTCTCAAGTGACATGTGCAGATTCACCCTGGATGAGGCATGCTAGGAAACAGAAATCTTGGTAATGAAAAGACAAAGAGCAAAGGGTAAGATGGAAACTGAAGACGTGGGTCTTTTCCCCTATCAGGCAAGGCAGTCTAATCTATCCTCCATTAGGCCTTCAGGTCACAATGGAGAGTCTCCCTGATCAGAGATCCTCAGTTGCCAGAAGGGATACTAAAGTTGACCACCAAAAGACTGACTGAAAGGAGCCACGATCCCTCACCTCTAAGGGAGAACCCAGAGCATGGAGATTTTCTAGTCATACCAGAGAATTGTCCTGGCCAGAGACCATCAATTGTCTCTGGGTCTGTACACAGCTCACTGAGACTCCTCAGAGAAAAGGAAAAAAAAAACGGAGAAGAGTAGATTTCTTGCTCCCCATACAGGTCACCAAATGTCAGTGGTAGCAGCCAGATGGCCAGCCACAGGCAATGAAAGAATTCACCAAAGTCAGATTGATATAGAAAAACAGCCTTATTGAGTTTGCTGCAAGGAAGACAAAGAGAGCAGAACAGCTATTAAGAAGTTGTCTACACTGAACCAATGCCTTGAGATGTCTTCCCAGTGGAGTTTGACCTTCTTTTTGGTTAGGGTGAGTTTTAAGTTTCCTGTCATACATTAAGGTTCCTGCCATGCAAATGAGGCAGTTCTGATTGGTTGATGTTTAACTTTGATCATTGATCAATTGAGGATTAACATATATTTGTATGTACAAATATGCATATGTACATATGAAAAATATATCTGAAAGCCTGCAGTAGAAATTATTAATAGTGATTACCTTTGGAAAGGAACACTGGATTGCTGGAACACAAGCATGGA
The DNA here is from genome assembly GCF_000164805.1 of Carlito syrichta. NCBI lineage: Eukaryota > Metazoa > Chordata > Mammalia > Primates > Tarsiidae > Carlito > Carlito syrichta. Next base: position 153,595 of record NW_007258798.1, read on the forward strand.
AGGGAGAATTTTTTTTTTTTTGGATTATTTGATATTTATTGAATCCTGACTAAGAAAGTATATTGTGTACACAAAAATTATAATTACCATGAATTCAATGGTCTTATAAATACATGTATTATAATCCTCTCTTTCTTTGAATTTCCTCAGTGGGACCCCAAGAATGCCTATGGTGTAGCACTCCAAAAATTCAATCAGAGTATGCTGGTAAGAATCGCAACTAAGCCAGAAAGAAGAAAAGATGACAATGAAAGAAAGCACTCAGACCTGAGCTCCTGCCTCAGTCAGAGGCTGCCAGTATTCAGCTCAATAATCAGGTGATGCATCTGTCTGTTGCATCATGAATGAACAGAGCAAGTGGATTGTGGAATTTGAGGTCTTGGAGCTCTGTGGGAATGGAAACGTTGAGGAGTCAGCTTCTTGTCTTTGGCTGGCTGTGAACATGGAGAAATGTCCTTCCAAGCTTTGTCTTCTCTCAGAGAAGCTTTCTTCATTCCCAAAACAGCCTGGATTCTGGTCACCTCAGAGAGTCAGATGTGAACATGTGCAAATTACCAGGGCTTTGATGCAAAACAAAGGTCAGATAATAAGTACAAGGGTCAAAAACAAAATGAAAGCAAAACAAAAGGAAGTGAAACAATAATCACAAACCTGCATCACCACCAAGCTAATCTTTCTCTTAAATCATGAAACTCATATCTAAGAAGGAGTAATGAGGATAATGTCAGTTTCCAAACCATTCTAAATGATACTTTAAGAAATAAAAAAGACAGTTCTTCATTTGAATTGGTTTCAATAAGCTTTAATTATGCAATGTGAGCAACTGAAAAGAGCTAATTAGAAAGTATATCCTTGTTTAGGTGCATTCCCAACAATGTACTTCAGAAATCGTTTTTATTTGAAAAGAGATAATCTTTTTATAAAATCTAAATAAGAACTTTACATTTGTGGATAAGAAGTGAATAAAAATATAGGTATTAAGCAAAGAAAAAGGGAAAGTAAATGCTTTAACAAATACAAATTAAATGCTTGTCTGTCTCAGTTGAGTCAGTTGATTGACACTAACATGAGATCTTAAATAGCTGAAAGATGGTCTTTTGTCTGACTCCAATTTGGGGATGATTACAACTTGTTCAATTTCCATTTACCAGGAAGAATTGGCTGAGTTCTGAAGCCCTAAAAGTTGCAAAGGGCTATACCAGATCATCTTAACTTATGGGTGAATTTATGTGGAAATTGAAATTATTGCTTATGCAACTGTGCCTGAATTTGAAGCCAAAGCATGTTTCAGAAAAAGCAAACAAAGAAAAATATTTATTCTACACTAATGTTCTCAAAAGGAAGAGCTTCGTGATTTTATCTCTTCATTATCCCAAATTTTTCACTTTGAAGATATGTCTGGTTTACTTTTTTAACCCAAAAAGACCATTGACATTTTGGAGGAATAAGAGTAACCCATTTGATATTCAAATCAACCAACAAATTACTAATAGAAAATATAATACTTGCTTACATTTACTGAACAATACGTGTCTGACTCTGCACTTTGGACTTTACATAGATTTACTGAATCATTTCAACTCTTCTATAAAAATGCACCAATTCCATCTTTAATAGCATCTTTGTTTATGTTAGTCCCTAGAACCCTAAACCCCTGAGCCATGTCTTCAAATTAACTCTGTCAAAAACACTTAAAAATTGCCCATGGGTATAAACCCCAGAGAAATTCAAGGAATGTCAGAATCTGTGCTTTCCTTTTTCATTCTCACATATAACATATTAATTTACCCCACTATGCCTCAATATGGGGTACATCTGATCAGAGAGTTTTTTCAGTCCTAGAGAGGTTGAATAAGGGTCATGTCATAGAGATGAGTTTTTCTGGGTACTCCAGAAAATTGGAGTACCCAGTCAAGATTACTATAGTTTGCTCTGGGCCCTGGCCCCATGAAAACAGCTAGCTCCTCTTTGCACAGTACCATACAGATCTGGATTATAAAACTTATTTTTTTGTTTTTGTTTTTGTTTTTTTTTTTGAGTTGGAGTCTCACTCTGTCACCCAGACTGGAGTGCAATGGCTGCTCCCGGCCACCGCAGCCTCGACCTGCTGGGCTCCGGCGATCCTTCCACCTCAGCCTTCCAAGTAGCCGGAATTACAGGCATGCGCTACCATGCTCGGCTGATTTTTTTGATTTATTGTAGAGATGAGATCTCGCTGCCCAGGCGGGTCTTGAACCCATGGGCTCAGGCAATCCACTCACCTCAGCCTCCCAAAAGCGCGGGATTACAGGCTGAGCTACCGAGCTCGGCTAAAGCTTATTTTTTAAAGTGTCCCCTGTGCTTCATACCAACCACTTTGGTTGCCCTTGCTGTGACCTCCTTGCATTTTATTTTTAATTGAAATTTCTAATGAGATAATGGTAGATTCATATGCAATTGGTAAGAAATAATACAAAGAGAACCCATGTGCTCTTTACTCAGTGTTACAGGTAGAATTGTGTCCCTCTCACCGAAAAATATACTGAAGTTCTAATTACCGATGTCTGTGTATATGTCTGTGTTTGAAAACTAGGGTCTTTGCAGATGTAATCAAGTTAACATGAGGTTATTCAGGTGGGCTTTAATCTCATGTGGCTGGTGTCCCTAAAAGAAAAGGAAGAGAGACATAGAGAGAGGGATACGCAGAAGGAAGACAGCCGTATACAGATGGAGTCAGAGACTGGAGTTATGCTGTAACACCAAATAATGACTGTAGCTACCAGAGGCTGGAAGGGGCAAGGGAGTTTCCTCCCCAGAAGCTTTGAAGGAAGCATGACTCTGCCAATACTTGAATTAAGACCTCTAGCTTCTAGAATGGTAAAAGAACAAATTTCTGTTATTTTAAGCCACCCCGTTGGTGGCATTTAGTTAATATAGCTCTAGAAAACGAGTAGACTCAGTTTTGCCCAGTGGGAGCATTTTACAAAACTATAGGATAAAGGATATCCACCTTTATGCAATCTAGCTTTATTATTTGTATTGAGCTTGTACCTGTGTGTGTGTTCAGTTCTATACAATTTTTTCACATGCATAGAGTTGTGTATGCATCACCAAGTCAAGCTATTACATAGTTGCATTAATCCTTCGTGCAGTCCTGTCAGAATCATAGCAACCTCTCTTCTATTCCCAGATTGGATGGGTATTTCATCCTTAATTACGGGCTATCGCTTATTTGTTCTCCAGTTCCAACATTTTGTCCTTTCAAAAATATCATATAAATGAAATAATATGATAGCTAATCTTTTGAAACTGGCTTTTTTTCCACTCATCTTCACTGCCTGGCAATTCAGTCAAGTTGTTGTGTGTCTATGTCTGCAAAGCTTTGGTGAAAGTTGAAAGAAATTGCATTAAATTTCATGCATCAATTTGGGGAGAATTGACATCATTACTATACTGAGTCTTCCAATCTATAAATATGGTATATAACTTTATTTTTTTAGGTCTCCTTTAATTTTTTAATCAATATTTTGTAATTTGCATTATACAGAACGTGTACATGTTTTGTTGAATGTATATATCTAGGTATTTTATTTTCTTTGGAGCCATTGCCAAATTTCAAGCCCAGTTTTGCATCAAAAATGAATCCAGGCATAACACCTTCCCTAAGCAGTTCTTCCATAATAAAACTGACACCTTTCCTTTTCTTTTCCTTTCCTTTATTTTTTATCTTCTTTTACTTACTTAGGGAGAAACAAGATCTTGCTCTGTCCCCGAGGCCAGAGTTCAATACAAACTATGGTGCTTCAGACCTTCATTGCTAATGAGCTTTGTGGGCATAGGGCAAAGACAGAAAAAAAGAAGCAAGTGACAAATATATAACTATATAAATTTTGACTTGCTGGGCTCAGGCAATACTTTTGCTTCAGCCTTCCAAGTAGTTGAAACTACAGGCATGCACCACCACGCCTGGCTAATTTTTTATTTATTTATTTATTGTAGAGACAAGGTCTTGCCAAGATGCCTGGGCTGGTCTCGAACCCTTGGGCTCAGGTAATCCTCTCACCTCAGCCTCCTAATGTGCTGGGATTACAGGCTTGAGCCGCCATACTCAGCCTGCAAGTGACATGTTATAAGAAAGATTTTTGCACCCCTCCAACATCTGGGATGAAGAATGACAACCTATTCACTTTTTCGTCACCCAAAAACATTTTGATATATAGTAGAGAATTCAACATCCTTCATTAACTTGGTTACCACATTTTATCTCAGTTGTAGTGCATTCTGGAATGTAAGTCACATTGGTCCAAAGTAAGAGGAAGAGAGATTTGGCTGATCTAAACAAACTGTCCAAAGTGAAGGACTAGCCCTTGCAAGTAGCTAGCATTCCACAATTGTGTCCAAGGTAAAGTAATCTCAGAAAAGTTTCAGGCATATTTTCATATTTATTGAACAACTTATTTAAAAGTGGCATTATAGTCCTCTAATCTAGGTAAACAGGAGTGCTACACCTTTGGGAAATTGGGCTATTTGTATCAATATGCCATCTATGGTTGCTGATGAAGGAACAGAATTTATTTCCATAATAGAAGCCAATGACAAGGACAAGGTAGATTGTCAGGGATCCAGGGGCACACTGTATTCTGACTGGAAAACCAGGCATAGGGCAAAGAAACTTCAGGCATAGCCTGCACAAGATGCAAAGACTGAGTCAACATAGATGCTAGCTGGGTCTGAGAAAGTTTTTACTCAGGAGTCCACACTACAAAATAGGCACAATAATGCCAGATTTATTGCAGGCAGCTCACCCCATGACCTTGAAGTCTGAAACTGCTGATGCATGACTTGATCAGAGCTGACAGGAATCAAGTAAGACACAGCCTGAAAGAAGAAAACCCCAGCAATTTCAACTGTTTCCCTTAACTGAATGGTTTGAGGTGGTGGAATTATATCAACGAAAGTACCCCCATACTCACCCCCCATTACTGAAAGTTCATTGAATGTCAGGTATGTGCATTTGTAATTCAGTCCTCCCAGTAATCCTAATCAGTGAGCACTATTGTTAATTTTATTCTAAAATGTAACAACAAAGGGAAAGGAAAGTTAAGAGATATTTCCAAGGTCACATAGATAGGAAGTTGCAGAGCCAAGTTTCCAAGTTGTACAGCTTGACTTTAGAGTAGTGGTCCCCAAATATTTTGGCATCAGGGACCAGTATCATTGAAGACAATTCTTCCACGAACCTGGGTCAGAAGATGAGGAAATTACGGTTTCAGGATAATTCAAGCACATTACATTTATTGTGCACTTTATTTCTATGATTATTACATTGTAATATATAATTAAATAATTATATAACTCACTATAATGCAGAATCAGTGGGAGACCTGGTCTTGTTTTCCTACAACTAGACGGGGGTAATGAGAGACAGTGACACCTGTGTGTTGCTTATGTCCAATCTACTCCATAATCTCGTTTTGGTTGCTGTCACTGCAGAAAACTCTGCTTCACAAAGATAGAATGTTGGAAATAGAAGCAGGCTTTTCAGGGCTTTTGTAGCAATCGCGGGATATTTCACCTTGACTTTAATCCAGAACTTATGGAGATTTGAAGTTACTTCAAACATACTTTTAAGGCCACTGTCATTCGCTACCTCAAGGAGTTGATCCTCTTCTAGTACAAAGTCAGTTAGTTCACCTGGTTTATTCACAAATGGGTCATGGATTCATTTCTTCCCAGCTCAAGGGTCTTTTGTGGTTGGGAAGTGAGACTCAAACTCTTTTGAAAGCCGAGATAGGCAATCATGTACCAGCTGGTGGTAAGAAATCTCTGCTAATGTTTGAAACATGTCAAAAATTTCAGTGCTCACTTTTCACTCCCATAATTCCAGTTTGGCTTTGAACATAACCACTTTATCTGCTAACTTGAACACAGTTGTCATTTTCCTCTGAAATGACAGATCGAGTTCTTGCAGGTTGAATATTTCTCATAAGTAAGCAAGTTTTGCAACCCATTCTGTGTCACTGAAATTTGCTGTCAGTGATGACCATTTTTCTAAAAGAAATCTTTAAAGAAAATCTCATAACTCAAAAACTCAGGCCAGCATCTACCTTCAGAAAGCCATCTCACTTCTGTGTATAAGAGAAGACGTATGTGTTCTGCATCCATCTCTTCACAGAGCTGAGCAAACAGACCTGAGTTAAATAATGTACTCTATTGTGGTTGAAAATTTTAATCACATCCTGCAAAACATTGTTAAATTCAGTTGACTTTTTTTTTTTTTTTTGCTAGCCAGCATTTCTCTATGAAGGACACAGTGCATAGACTTACATTTAGAAGTAACCTCTTTGGTCAGAGTAGTGAAACCAAAAACCTATTCAGTCATGGCAGCGGCTCTGTCCATGCATATACTGACACAAAATAACCAAACCAGTTTTCTTGATATGTAATCATTTAAAGACTTAAATTGTTCTGCAGCTGTGGGATTGGTTGGCAACAAAAGTGTACATAATATATCCTCATTCACGTCCTCCTGAAAAACATATTGCACAAAAACAAGCATTGTTGCATTGTTATCAACCTTGGTAGACTTATCAACCTGGATTGCATACCAAAACTCATTAATGCTCTCTAGCAATTGTTCCTCAATATCAATTATGCTATTTCATCAATTTGTCTAGCTATGGTGCTGCCAAAAGAGGAACACATGCCACCCTTTGAACTGCAGCTTCTCCTAAAAGTTCACAACAAATGTCTTTAGCGGCAGGCAGGATCAACTCTTCAATAGTAGAGGGCTTTTTAGCTTTAGCAATGTAGTTAGCCACTAAGAATGATGCTCTTAGTGCAGACACATTTAACAAAGTGATGGCCTTCAATGATTGCTTCAGTCTTCATGTTCACATTTTCCTCTTTTGAGAAACTCCAAAGGCATGTTGTTTAACGTAAGGTGCTTAGTCTCCATGTGGGAAAGCAGTTTTGAAGGTTTCATGGATTAATTGGATAGCTGGTCACCACATATTATACAAAGCAGGCTTGGAGACTGTGATTCATCTGTTGCAATGAACTCATAACTTCAGTAGGACTTTTGGGATTTTCTTTCAAATGCAGCTTTCTTTCTGTTGGCAGCCTTGAAGTTTTCTGCTGTCTCATCATTGGGTCTCTTCCCCTTTTCAAATAATCTCTCCAGTAACGTTTGTTTTTAACTTATTTTGGCTATGATTAGCTTGTGGGCTTGCAAAAATTGTGACTGAGACAAGTGCACAGGGCAAGAGAGAGTAATGAACCGAACTGGTAAATAAAATAATAAACGGGCCATGGATGGACTAAAATAAATGTCAGATTCTGATTTAAAGTCTGACCAGATGCAGCTGTACAATTGAAGTACGTCAACTCACTTGCCACTCACATAAAAGATTATCATTATTTTCTCTTTATCCCATAAAGACAGAAAATTCTATGGGAAGGGATGATATGAAAAGTAATGTAGAATATCAAGAATTATTTTAAAACATTTGTTTTTGAGATAATTTTAGATTCACAAGGAATTGAAAGTAATAATGCAGAGAGATCTTGCATACTCTTTAACAAGTTTCCCACAGGGCCTGGCAGATTTTAAAATTTATATTTGTAAATTAAAATATTATTAAATGGTGTGCACTATGCTCATTTTGAACACACAAGCAACCATTGGGAGCAGTAGAAATCACCACAATGGTTCTTATAATATGTCAATGATCTACCATTACATTTCCCCCAATGCATTAATTCTAGATTCAGATACTTTTATTTGATCTAACTATAAGTTGTTTTGGAATTATATTTCAACATATAAGGATGTGATAAATCACTAAAAGCTAGCTGATAAATCTAGCACAGTCTTCATAGAAAGTAATTTATTCAAGGACACGTAATTTTGACAAATAACTCTTGCTTGGATGATTTATCAACTTAGTGTGACATGGGCTTACAACAGCCAGCCACTAGTCCTGTTTTGCATTTGGATCTTTCATTGAAGGTTTAGAAAATGATGACAAAAATATAATTTTTTTCAAGAGATCAAGATTAAAAAACAAAAGTTTATGTTAAGTGCATTTTAAATATGTGTTAAATATGAGTACATGTTAAGAGAATGTAACTCAAGTAATAGTAAAAATAATTTAGAAAAAGGAAGGTACACAAAGTATTCAAATATGAAATTATAAAAATTATGTATAGTCGCTGAAGACACCATTAACATATAAGCTTATTAAGCTGTAAAGCCCCAATTTCTTGGCCCACCCACAAACTGATTAAATCAATCTATCGACCCAGATCCTACATAGCAAGTGTTTTTCAAATAACCACAGGTGATTTTAATGTGAAGGCAAATTTGAGAAACACTAGTAGTTCATTATATTTCTTGATGGAGAATCTCAATTTATTCATCCACTCTCAAGTATTAATAAGTCATTGTGGCAATATCAATTTATGGCAATTGATTTTTATAAACTTTTATAGCATTATAATACATTCTTCTATGGGTTCTATTCCTGGCATCGATCATAAGCCAGTGATATAACTTCCATTGCTTCAATTTCTTTATTTGTAAAATAAATGATCAGTCTAAATGATTTCTCATACCCCTTGTAGTTCTGAAACGTTAACCTAAGATGAGTGATTTATCTCCCAGGTAGAGAGCAGAAACTTGTCACATTTGCCTGAGGAGTTTTGAACAGTGCCATTTATCTACAAGCCTAAGAGATTTAGATAGACTCTACCACCCTCCCCACCACCATTAGCAACACATCTAAAATTACTGCATTGGAGGAAGTGTAATTGCAGATCATTGACATATTGTAAGAACCACTGTAGTGGTGGTGGGGAGATGTATATTCTCTTCTTTAATTCTCACAATTATCCTGTGAGGTATGCAGTATTATCACCAATCTTGTATTACAGATCAGAAATTGAAGTTTCTGAGAAGCTACTTGTTCAGAGAAGGACTTACCTCAAACCACCCAGAGAGTAGCAGAGCTAGTATTAAAACTCTAAGTGTGAAAGCAGTGCATTTAAATATTTCTCTATGTTGGAAGGCTGCACTGATAGACTGTGATTTTATGCTATATATGTATATGCTATTTACATATATACGTACCATGAGTGGCTAGAAAGAAAACATCCTAGCTTTTCTAGAGAAGCATTTACAGGTTCCTAGCAAAGTGTTGAGATATGATAAGCTAGTTGCTATCAGCTGCTAAGTAAGAAACCATCCTCAAATTCAGTGGCTTAAGGCCACAACCATTTTATAGGATCTCATAAATTTGAAAAGCATTTAGCTAAATGATCCTTCTGCTACACAGCATTGGCTAAGCTTATGCAGTGCTATTTAGCAAGCTGTTGGGTTATTCTAGAGGATACAAATAGTTTCACTCAAATGCCTGATGCCCTGGCTGCTTGGAAAGTGCACTTAACTGGGAGATTCCCCCTCTCCCTGTAATCTCAGGCTCTCTCCAGCTATTCTCTCCAACAGGGCATCAGACTCCTTACATGATGGCTCAGGACTCCAAGACAAGGTTTTAAGGGACAAGATGAAGGAAGTTTCCGTTTCTTAAGACTTAGGCCCAGAAAATGGCATGGTGTTAATTCCAGTGTATTTTATCAGACAAATTACAGAGTGTTCCCAGGTTCAGGGAAAGAAGACATAAAACCCAACCTCTCTGTGGGATAAATCCAAAGAAATAGCAGGAACCCTGAGTTAAAAACACAGTCTACCAGTGCTGTCTTCCAAAATAGGGAAATATTTAAATGCATTGCTATCATAGTTAGAAAGAGTTTTACTGCTAGTTCTGCTACTCTTTCAGAGTGGTTGAAGTCCTTCTCTCTACAAGTAGTCTCTCAAAAACTTCAATTTCTGCTCTGTAAAAAAGGTTGGAGATAATACTGCATACCTCATAAAATAATTGTAATTATAGAAGAGAATTTGTAAATTGGATATTGCACAGTACCTGGCACATAGATGATAGCTATAATGGGATATTAAGTATAAAACATTGTTAGGTATTTTGAGATGCAGAAATGATGTTTCATATCAGGATCCTATGATCAAAACTGATGATTTATATTCAATAAATGTGAGTTTTCCAAAGTTGAGAGGAGGGAAAATTTACTTTTACTTGGGTGCTCAGATAAAGCTTTAGGAAACAAAGCCCTGAAGGCTGATAACAGTGTGGTAGAGAATGATGGAGGAGATGAATATAACTCTATTTATACTTTAATGGAGAAATATACTGATTTTCTCAATAATATGGGGAAATGCATAATTCTGGTCACATATTTATTCCCTATTGTTTTGTCCACGGAAAAACAAAGAAACAAAATTGTCTGTGTTCTATGTTCAGTCACACGAATGACACCAATTTCCACCCACACTCTTCTTCATCCAAGACCCTTGGAGCACTCATATTCTTTCTTAAAAGAGTGTACTCAAGCATCACACCCTTTCAAACAACTTCCCTGATTCTCCCAGGCAAAATTAGTTCCTCCCTCCCTCTATATTCCCAAAGCACTTTTTAAATGGAATTTTAATGTTCATATTGTATGATATGGTAATTACTTGTGTAGGTATTTATGTATCCCTACTTATTCCCCACTGCCCAATGAAAGCCTTGAGAGTGAAAACCGCATCATCAATGCACACAGGAGGCACTAAGCACATGTTCCTGATGGGGGAGCAATAATTCATCACAAGGGAGACATATAGTTGAATATGCCCTATTTTCTTGCTACTCAAGTGTTGCGCTTGTACCAAAAGCCTCAGCATCATCTGGCAGTCTGTTAAAAATAAAGAATCTAGACCCATCCAAGACCTACTGAATCAGAATCTGCATTTTAATCAGATATTCATGGGTGCATTTATATTTGAAAAGCATTGCTCTAACTTCAGCTGCAGTCTGGCTTCTCCTCACTGAAATGTACTTGATATTCTCTGAAATGAAATAGCTAAAGATATTTTTTATATCTCTTTCTCCATTTCTGAAGTCAAATAATTAATCTGGTACAGTATGGTTAAAACTCAGAGGTATCTTTGTATCATATGGAGAGAACCCACAAAAGAAACAAAAAATGGATTATCTTTTAGAGGGCAGGCCCCTTGTAATACACTCATAATTGTTCCTCCAAACCAAATGGTCAACAAAAGTCTTTATCTGGAAGTTATGAGAAGGTTGTATCATGATTTGTGGGAGAAACATTTAAACTTATGACAAACAGGTGACTGGTTCATCCACCATGACAAAGCATCTGCCCACACCATGCTGAGTTTTCAGCAGTTTTGACCACAAACGGCATGATACCCATGCCCCACCCTCTCTATTCACCTGATTATCCCCACCCCCAGTGAATTTCTGTTTGTTTGTTTCCCAGATGAAAAAGTCCTCAGAGGGAATATTACGCCCATGTGGGAGAGGTGAAACAAAAAACAGCAGAAGCATTAAAAGTCATCAAAACTGAAGAGTTCAAAAATGTTTTGAGCAGTGAAAAAAAAATGTCTCTATAGCATCAAGTAGTGAGTACTTTGAAGGAGACTAAAGTTTAAACATGAAAGAATAAACACACATTTTTTAAAAAACAAATGTTCTTTTTTTGGTGATCCCTCCTCATATATACATGATTTTTTAAATGAACAAACCAAGGATGTGTCCCTTGTTCTGGGGTTGACACTAGTAGTATTTTCTATTATTTTTGCACATAATTCAGAGATTGGGGAAAAAAGAAAATTCTGCTTTGAGAAAGCCTGTTTTCTTTCTGGCACTTCATCTTGTTTATTCAAAACGTCTCTCTTGGTTAGTTATTTGCATTTATTGCATTACCTGGGGAGGGTAGTGGTATGATGGGGTGGGGAATGCGTGGATCAGGATAAATGGATTTCTGTGGGGAAAATGTCAGCATACTCTTTAAAAAGAGACAACATGTTCTCTAATCAGGCTCTGGTTCACAAGAAAAAGTATAGCAGAAGCACCAGATGATACTCACAGGCCCCTCCATCAGAGAACCAAATAGTGTTGCTCAGATTGCTAGAATAGAAATGAGACTTTCTGACTTGGAGCAGCAGTCTGCCACCTGAAAATGCTGCCAGTGGCCTCTCTAGTGGCAGGGGTTGTATTTCATCCCATTTCTTCTGGTATCAAAATACGCTCAGGAAGACAAGCTGTATACCTCAAGACCCAGCAAGAACAACAGTAATGTCTTCTGTTTTCATTTATATAGAGTAACTTACTATGTGGCAAAATACAGTTTCTTAAGCACTTTACCTACATTCATTTCATCTTCACAACAATTTTGAGAAGTTTGTACTATCAATCCATTTTATAGAGGAATAAACTAAGATTCAGAGAGATGAAGTGGTTTTCTCAAGGTGTGAGAGGATCATAATTTTAATTATTAAAGTTTATTACACATTATGTTTATATCTGGAATTAATTGGTGGAACTAATCTTCTGAAAGTTGTGGTGATAGTTACCAGAGATGCCTTAATAAAGGTGTTGTCAACGGATACATCAGGGACCTTGATGTCCACCACATGAAGACTGACCTATAATAGAATCAATTAAGTGTCACCATCAGTTTTCTAGTGAGCCATGAGATATCAATCCTCCCCAATACTCCCTGCCACAACATGTATTTCATTTTGTAACCATTGGCTTCCATGATACCTAGTAAAGAGTAGACTAATCAGAAAGCCTCACAGAAAACTACCCCAAGACCTCACAAGTCTGAACTATCAGACTCTCCTGTAGATGGTGCAAGTGAAAATCTTCCACCCTCCTCTGGGTGGAAAAGTATCCACTCAATCATCAGGTCATGTCCCCAGAATCAGTAGGTTGATAAACCTTCAGCTCACTGCTAAGGAGGTTGAGCTTTTACTTTTATTTTGGCATACACTTCTTAGGTAGTATTCTCTAGAAACAAACTCTGGAATGGAGGTTTTCTTAAAGGTGGTTTGTTGGTTAGTACACTCAGAATTAACACATGTAAGGCAATGAAGAAAGTAGAACTGGGTGGTTAGTACACTCAGAATCAACACATGTACGGCAACAAAGGAAGTAGAACTGGAAGAGAAAGTTGAACTCCTGTGCAGATTCAACACAAGCCTCAGCTGATGCTATGGGAATCTCTGGAGACCGGGGAATCCATCAAAGTTGTCTAGATTGAGTCAAAAGGACTCAATCTGTTCCTTGTTATTAATCCATCTCTGGATGCAGGCTGTCCTTGGGAAGAATCTTAACCCTGGGCAGGGCAGCTCCCTTTAGCAGAGGGCAATTCTGGAGAGGGACTCAGATGTGAGTCTCAGCAGTTAGCATTCCTGGCAAGAGGGGGAATGAATGGCTCTGTGCTGAAGCAGGAATCTGGGCAGGGAACTATATAATGGTTCTAAGACATTGGGAAAACACATATTGATACCTAAATCCAATGAGACTGCAATAGCAAAGTTTGCTTTGCACTTCAGAATAAAATCTCAGGGCTGATCTCTGTCCTAAATCTATCTTCAAATCAGCACAATGCAGAATATTAGTTGTATAACTCTTTGTGTACCTAAAGTGAAAGGTTCAGAAGTACAATAATTAGATCAGTTTTGTCATTAACAGGCGCACAGTGCCTATCATAGGGCCTGTACATAATAGAGTTTCATAATTATTGAATAATAAATGAATGAGTATACATAACGAGCTGAATTGACTCTGAATACAGACTCAGAAGAAGTCTATAAAAAGGAAACATGGAGAAGGCCTTTCTTCACCAGAACATATATAGGTTCTTGTAAGTCATTCAAGTTAATTCAGTGTGCACTTCATAAGCTAAAAAACAACAAGAAAAAATAAAAATAAAAAAGACATGATAAAGAATGATGAAGAATCCCCGGGGAAAAATATAATTCTAGAACTTAGTCTTTTTATCAACCATAGTTAATATAACAAAAAAGAAGCTTTCTACAATAGTCTTTAAATCTCTCCAAGGTTGAAGGAAAAAAAAAAAAGGTCAGAAATCCATTTCCCTGGATGACAGCCACCAATTTTCTAGCAATCAGAAAGGGGATGCAGAATTAGCTCCGTAATATCTGCTATTTAAAAATGTCAACCTAATGTTACTAAGAAGAAAAATCCCAGGTACAAGTGTCAGCTCTGTATGCAATGCATTTCATGGGTACACTGACCTGGCTAATGCTTCTCCCATTAGACCAAAGGTTGGGGTGACACCTGCCTAGAGCTTGAGGGAAGATAAATTTATGTGACTGAAAATACATGTAGCCTTCCCTGTGAAATACTTTTACTCAAATTTCAACTTTTAACATGATTTTCATCACATAAAATACCAAGAGCCAGTCAGCACTTTCATGCCTTTGATTTTGGGGTAATTATTTTTAGACTGAAAGATTTTTACTGTCCGTCTTTTACTTTTGGTCATAAAACTACTAAGTTATTCTTTTCCATTTTCTCTCTGTTTAAAAGAAGAAAATAGAAATTTCTCAAAAAAAATACTTTCAGAGCAAACGATTGCCCAAAATCTGATCAGGAGAGTAAATGTTCCGCTATTGCAGCCTGGAGAGAAATCTCAAATCTCACAGAGCCTGGCACAGTGACCCAGGGTGGTGGGGAAGAATCATATGAATGCCTAAATTCTAAATCACCTTTCAATGGGCTGGCTGGAATCTCTCACCAAGATTGCTGCTACAACTCCCAACTCATCTCCCTCCTTCCTTCCCTTTTGGTACTCTTTCATTCACTTTCTATACAATAATAAGAAAGCAGTCATTAAATGTAATCATATGTTGTTACTCCTCTGCTTAAAACACTTCAAATACTTTTCTTATTCTTAAAATAAAAGCTCTTGCTATGTCCTTAGTGGTACTCATAATCTATCTCCAACTCTGTTACTGCTATGCCAGAGTTTTGGTCTAAGTCCTCTTGCTTGCCAACATTAAGACAATCACTGAGACAACAAGTATTACCAGGAAAAAAGGCTTTTTATTTGGGTGACATCAGCAGAGAGGGATGGAAAATAAGTCTCCAATCCAACTCCCCAACCAACTAAAATTGGACGGTTTATATTGTGGAGAAGGATGGCAACTACCCGCAAGGAAAATAGGAATTAGGGAGGATAAAGGAGCAATTATGATGGATAAGTCGTCTGGTGTATGAATATAGTAATCTGGTGAGTTTCAGACACTTACCTGAGGATTGTTTTCTTAGGGAAGAAACTCAGATAAGACAAATGTAAGTTTTAAGTTTTAAGTTGACAAGGAAGGTCAATTTCTATATTTATTCAAAAAAACCATAAATATCAGTTTTGTGGGGAAATTGGACCAGTTGCAACTCTTTAACCAGGATGACCTTATGAAAGGTTTGAGAGCAATCAATTGAAGGTGAGTAAAGTTGATATAGGTGAGTAAATATGATATTTATCTACACGTTGGAGTCTAAGAGATTTGTCCTGGAAGATGACTGGCAAAACCTCCAAACATTACCTCTCTCATCTTCTATGAACTGTGCCTCTTTGTGGCCTATGCTCCATCCCTATGTCTTAAGTCTACTGTTTATTTATTCTTACATGTTTAAAATTCAGTCACCTTCAAAGTACTTTTTATTTGATGCAATACAACAGAATAGTGAGACACTTTTTTCAATGCTCAAAACAGATTTTGAATTCTTAAATTTGAAGGCCTTTTAATGCTTCTGTCATTTTTTGTTTCATCTCTTCTACATTGGCAAAATCTTTCCGTTTGAGGACTTTTGTCATCTAGGGAAATCAAAAAGGTCACTCAGGATGAGATCAGGTGAAGAGGGAAAGGGAGGCATGGAGGTCATGCTGTTTTCGGTAAAAAAAAAAACAAAAAACAAAAAACTGCTGAACCCTCAGCACAGTGTGGGCAGGTTGGTCATATAAATCACCCATCATGAAATGGGCAAATGCGTTGAAAGAATCTCAAAAATAAACAAATAATTCACTGAAGCTGAACACAGCCTCTCACAACAACATTAGTAGGTACACTGATGCTCATGATTTCCAAAACACTTACCTAGTGGGAAAAGCCTGTACTACAAGGGGTTCACTCTCCAAAAGATAACTCTGTTTTTCAGGGGGTCTCCCCCTTGTATAATGTTCTCTCTGATAATCCTTGCTTTTGATAATTTTATAGGTTTTAAGTTAGTATCAAAAATTGACCACTAAATCAAAATTTTAAACCAGCCTACCTAATTAGAGGCACATATTAGGATGTGAAAGAAAGCTCTTCCAAGAACTTTTTCTTCTTAAGCAATGAAGTTGATGTGGGGAAACCTGTTCATTTGTTGTCAGTTTGACAAACTTGGTTGCCCTTATTTTCTTCATTTATGATTATCTGTTTCTACTCCTGACATTCCAACATGTTTTGGTGTGTACAGTGAGTAGGTGAACTGGCCACCATTTTATTTACCATCTAGTTCCTGTGGTAACCAACAGAAAAAAATATTTTAGAAAATCTTCATAGTTATTGTGCTTACATTAGTTACAGAAGATAATGTCTATAATAACCTCTTGAGTTTTATGGGTGGTTTAGGAAAGAGAAGACCTTGGTCTAAAACAGCAAGCAGTGTCAATGAAACTGGGAGAGGTGAAACTGGTACTCAGAATCTTCATGAAAAGGGAAAAAGGAATCAACAAAGATAAAGCCTAAAGACCAAGAACACTGATGTGTGAGAGCCTCATAGATCCCCGTGGAAGCCTTCTTTCTTCTATATTTATTTACTCATAAATATTCAATTATATGGTCTAGTTTAATGGTTTATTCAGTCACAGCACACAAGGTACCATAGAAATATTTACGATTATTGAATGATACATTATCCCTGTTATTGGTTATTAATTAATATATGAGAACTTGAACTCCTCTCTTTCTGACACCTGTGAGAACAAGCTATTTATCAATCAAAATCTTAAATGCTGGCATTTAAGAAATATAAGCATTTTCATCAGATTTATTGATTGGTTCCATCATTGCCTGACATTTCATCTCACACTGACGTGAAATCTATAATAATGTGAAGGTATCAGATTTATAGTTGGGTGATTAA
This sequence comes from Carlito syrichta, assembly GCF_000164805.1. NCBI lineage: Eukaryota > Metazoa > Chordata > Mammalia > Primates > Tarsiidae > Carlito > Carlito syrichta. The sequence continues at coordinate 170,655 of NW_007258798.1, forward strand.
GTGTAGTTATGAAATAGGAAGTGATAGAAACAGTGACTTCAATAATCTTAGAAACACATATGAGATGAAACTCTCATTTGAGAGAATTTCCTCTAATGTCTCTCATGTAGCTTCAGAATAAAAACTTAGAAGTTATTTTAAGAAGCAACTTCTCAGAGATGCATAAGCAATGTCATCAAATGAGTAAAGATGTGAGAAAAAGTTATTATATACTTTTCCAGCAAAGGTGAGAAATAGATGGCACTTTCATTAGATAAAAGGAATCCCAAACTCCAACTATAAACTCAAATTCATACTACTACATGGTCCCTACACTTCCAGTCTTACTGGCACTTGACTTGGTGTGGCCAGTAAGAGTACCCCATCCCCCTTACACAGACACTAGTCTGTGGTTGGGTCCTAAATTGGTTGGGGTTACCATAGCAAAATACTGCCGTCTAGGTGGCTTAGGTAACAAAAATTTATTTTCACAGAAGTCCAAGACCAAGGTATTGGCATATTTAGTTTCTCTCTCTCTCTCTCCTCTTTCTCTCTGTCTCTCTCTCACACACACATAAACACACATACAAACATTAAATGCACATTTCAGGCTGGAGATAAACTGGATAAAATGTAGCCTAGGAATGACTGACAGCCAAATGTTGACCAAGAAGAAAAGCCTGACTGATATTGCAGTTAACACAAAGAAAATGTTAAAATTGTTAACACTGAGCAATTGAGGAAGAAAGAAAACATGTTTTAAACCCTCATAATCAGCTCTACTTGAGCCTGCTGCCAAAGAATGTGATTTAGTAGGTCTGGGGAGAAGCTCTCTAATTTAAGTATTAAAAACTACTCAGAGCCGGACTCGGTGGCTCAGCCTGTAATCCCGCGCCTTTGGGAGGCTGAGGTGAGTGGATTGCCTGAGCCCGCGGGTTCGAAATCCGCCTGGGCAGGCGAGACCTCATCTCTACAATAAATCAAAAAAAGTTAGCTGGGCGTGGTAGCGTGCACCTGTAGTTCCAGCTACTCGGAAGGCTGAGGCAGAAGGATCGCTGGAGCCCAGCAGGTCGAGGCTGCGGTGGCCGGGAGCGGCCACTGCACTCCAGTATGGGCGACAGATTGAGACTCCAACTCAAAAAAAAAAAAAAAACTACTTAGATACTTGCCATAAAGAACACACGTTGAAAAATCATGACCTTCCAGTCTTGTGGGCAAAAAGAAAGAAAAAAACGAAAAATAATGACTTAATTTCACTCCAGATTTCACTTCAGACTCAGATTCTCTGCTAACCTGGCTCTTTTGCCAACTAGAAATTGAACAATCCAATTCGGCCCAGTAAATCTGTGTATGGAGCCTTTTAAGTTAGCGGTTCTTCTACTTCAATTGTAGCCTGTCTTGTGTTCTTGGATTCTGCTAGATCATTTCTATACTATTTCTAAATGTATCCTTGCAAGATAAGTTCTGAAAAAGGTGAGTCATTCATTAATTTTCACTGACATATATACAAATTTGAGTATTTATTTAGTGTTTCTTTTTTGTAAAATACTGAGTTCATTTTGACACTACATTTAAATTATGTTGATATCAATTTGGGGTTTCTTCTTTGCTATTTCTGGTAGCAAAGAGTATTTTCATCTTCAGAAGAGCTCTCTTTGAGTCTCATTTTGCACATCACTGTGTATTTATGTTTTATTTTGGTTTTTTTTCCTTATGTATTTGGTAATAGCCTTTGGTCAAGGGTAATATGACCTTACCTCACAGTGTTAATTTTTTTTAAATGAATAGCAATATGTCACTAATAAAAATGCATAAATAAATAAACAAAGAGAAAGCCGCTAAAAGGGTTATAGAAAGTGATAGGTGTACACATGAGCTTTGAAAGTAGATAGATACAGAAGAGGCATTTTCTGAACCTAATGAGTTCTCAAACATGGAGAAAATAAAGTAAGAGAACGAGTGAATGAGAGACAAAGCTGCTCTACCTATACCACCACAAGGTGTAAAGGACTTTTAACAAAGAGGAACGTAAGTTCAAAATTCTGAGCTTATTCACTTCCTCTCAAAATTTTATTCTAACTTCCACCTTTCACACCAAAATCATAAAATAAATTTAGAGCAGAAGAGTAACTTGCAGCATGAGCTATGTTTTCTTTTAGTAATTAATTATACTGATAACTACATTTTCAACAATGAATCCTTTTGATTCTATGACTCTCCTCTTTTTCTGTAAGACTCCAAAAGTTTCAAGAGTCATTGAATAATTTTATCATTTCTGCCTGAAAGATTTACTTAACCTTTTGTGAATGATTGCTTCTAGTCTGAAGCTAACATGTCCTCAGTTTTCTCTCCCCCATACACCACTCAGTCATGAAAAATAACCCCAAATATAAATTTGGGTCGAGAAAAAAATACATTGTGGTATTAAAATGGTATACATAATCATAAAGGATTAAATGTGGGTGGGACTTCTTCCTCTATCCTTTCTGGGTACACTGAGGGTATGTGCTGAACAGTTTAATATTTTTCCATGTACATAAAGGAGTGTTTACACATCAATGTTGGTCCTAGGTACTTAGTAAAAAATACATTTTCGTTGAGTGAATGATTGACTGAATTAAATGACAGTCAATTGGAGGTCAAACCAAATCAACATGCAGAGATTATCTCTAATGTTTATTTATCAACTGTGTTCAATTATCATTTGACAATACCTTCTATTAAAATTGGCTCACTTATGGTCAAGTTTAGAATGAGACCAAAGTATATTTGTCTTAGTTCAGATTCCCCAGGAGGCAAGCACAAATATAGGATTTGTGTGGGACTTATTAAGTGTGCTCCCAAAAGAAACAAGTTAGGGAGTAAAAGAAGAAGGAAAGATAAGGAGAAGAAGCCAAGAAAGGTGAAGTTTTAGGCATCATACTAGCCTGAGGCTACAAAGGCTATGCATCACACTTACATTGCAAAGTTTGTCTCATCTCAAGGCAAGGGAGCTGGGTTTTCATAAGTTCGAAAGTGTCTGGCAACTCTCCAAATGGAATGAAATTCCCAGGCATTTCTGGCTCCTGGTGTGTCTGATCAAAGTAATTCTCGAGGCCTAAGGCCACCCTCTAAAGAGGTTGCAGGTGTGAGCCCTTAAGAACTTCTCAAAGAAATGCAGGCTTTTCTCACAGAACTGGTAAAGGAGGTCTGGGGAACACCAACACCATTGGAGAAAACTGAAAACACCTACTATACCATTAAACAGAACTGAGTTTAAGGCTCCCTGCAGCACTTACATCAGTGCCATATTAGGCAAGTTACCCCAGCTCCCTGATTTTGGTTTCCCCATATGCAAAATGAATATGATACTAATTGTCCCATATGTCTACGAGGACCAAATCAGAAAACATATACAAAGCAATGTAAAACTGTGCCTTCTGTATAATAACCACCCAATAAATATTGATTGTCTTCACCATCCTCTTCCTCCTCTACTTACCATCCTCACTAATGCTGAAAAGAGATAAAATTTTGGTAAACCTTAATATTTTAACATTTCTTTAATGCCTAAAGTCTAAGCAGTCTTGTGTTTTCTGGTCCAAAATATTCAGCTCTCTGAGTTTTTAAGTTTTAGGTAGTATGTTTTGCTCTCCTTTTCCTCCAATTCATCCTTCTCTTTCCATATCTGTCTGATCATCACTTCATGTCTGTGTTCCTCCTGACCTTGAATTTGGAGCCAGACAACTCATTGTTCAGCCAATATCAAGCATATTCAGAGAGAAATGTAGACCCAAAACTAATAGATATTGTCAGACATCTGCACTCTGAAATTAATGAGATTATTGCCAGCTCTTTGGAAGGTCTGCCAGAAAGCAAAGTGACAAAGACTTCTGGCAGCAATGACACTGGGATGATAAGGCTTCATTAAAAGGCAACAGTGAAGAGATTGCAAAATAGAACTGCTGAGGCTCAGAGTTGCTGAGGGCCTTGGGTAGTTGCAGAGCCTTCAGGCATGATTTCATGTGTGTTATCGAGTAAGTCAATTTCTGATTCATGCAAGGTGGGTGAGAACAGCAGTGTGTTTTCAGAGGGAAATTTTTGCTGAGCACTTACAGTGCTGAGCAAACTGGAAACAAAGAGAGTTTGCTTTCAAGACACCCAAAAATCTTGTTAGGCTTGTTGTCATTAGCCCTACCTGCTGTTGAATTTGTCTTTTTTATTGCCAAAAAAAGGTCAATAATGCCCCCTTTTAATAGCTTAAAACCTCTCCTTGAGTTTTCTGTCCTTGCCTCTAATTATGGAGGAGTTCGATGTTTAATTATGAGTATTATGCTTTTAATTATAGAAGTGCCTGACAAGCACAAGAGAGTTTCAAAATCTGGCCTTAGCACTCAAGATAAAAGACTGTAGTGAGGCACTGGTTACCTAAGCAGGAAAAACATTGCCCTTTGGTAGTTGTTATTGCTATTGTCAAGACAACTGAAGACAAAGAGAAAGACAACTAAATTATTCACATCCTTAGAAGAACATATTTTATGATAAAAAGCAAAAATTATTTTGGTTCATTTTTCTCTCAATCTATTTGACACAATCATCATTTAATTTAAGATGCAAATTTAACAGATTAAAAGTTTGTTGTTGAGAGATGCTTCTTGCATGCATACCAATTAGACTTGTATTGGATGTTACATATTTTACTGCTATTTCTTTGCTCATTTAAGATTTCAACTTGGCAAAGGTGATCCCAGAAGACTGTCATAACTTTTACCAAATTATCTTAGATTTCACAAGATAGTGCTAGAACATGAAAACAGTCTTGAATGTACACACAAACTCACATGGCCTCAACCTGTACATGTGGCAGAACATTCAATGAGTAAAGTACTAGAGCACAAAATATCAAGCATTCTATGGATTACTGGTAGCAGTATGAAAGCATAGAAAGCAGCTTTCATTGTATAATATTCAACTCTGCTCCTGCCCCACAAGATGAGTTGCAGGAACCAGTGTAGCTCTGTGATGGTGAGCACTGCAACCTAACCCCTTGCTCCCTCGGTGACTAGCAGCAAAGTTGAAAGGAATATGAAGATTTAAATGCATAATTTTTGTGTTTTATTGGTCTTGTGTAAAAGTATAAAAGGAAAAGATTTATGAATAAATAAATAAACCTATGCCAGATATTTTCAAGACCCAACAAAACAAGAAACCATAATGTCTTGATTTTTCACAACTATTATTCCTCCCACATTATGCTTAGCACTGAGGGACAAAATTACATGTTTATAGAGAATATAGGCAAGACTGTACCGTATGCAAAATAAATAGAAAATGATTCAAAATAGAGTAAAAGAACATAGGACATGCTGAAGTTTTCAGAAAATATCTTGGGTGGCAGGAGATACATGACAAAATATCTTAAAGTAGATCAGTATACCCTTTTCTGGAGTGATAGCATTTAAAATATTATCATATTCCTAACGGGAAAAAATTGGGTAAGCTGGCTTGCCAAGGCAGTAGAGGCAACTCCAACTTTCAACCTTGAATTTCTCAGATTATAATTCCAAAAGGTTCTCAGGAAAATGAGGCATACATGCACTGCTGGCTATAGAGTAATGATGCTCATGTATTGCTCTTTGTGTTGGGTCTTTGTATGGTGAATCAGGGGTTCCCTGGGACCCATGCTTTCCCTGCACAACCCCCTGCTACTTGTTTAAATCACTCTCATCCTTCTAGACATAATTCAAATTCTACTTTTCCCATTAGGCCTTCTCAAATGATTCAGTTTTTATTGTTTATTCATATGTATTGGGTCTTTGTATGGTGCGTCAGGGGTCCCCAGGACCCATGCTTTCCCTTCACCAGCCCCACCACTTGTTTAAATTATTCTCATCCTTCTGGACACAATTCAAATTCTACTTTTCCCATTAGGCCTTCTCAAATGATTCAGTCTTTATTGTTCATTCATATTTCAAATGTACAACTTGCTTCCTCTGAATGGATTGTACTGTAATTTTTTAGAGTCTCTGAAAAGCAAAGTCATGTTATATATTTATCAAACCATATAATTACCCTAATAGAAAAAAATAAAACACTAAATTTTCTTACCTCTAGGTGAAGTCATTTGATCACTTTTAATTAGTACAATGTGAGAGGATGTTATATTCACCATTGCCAAGCCTACCCCCTAAAAACTCATCCATTCATTATTTTCTTGTGCCCTCCCTTTTTCACAAAGAACCATATGCTGAGGGTAGTCATGTCTGAAGATAGAAGGATCCATGAGTCTGTCTGCATTTAAGAAAGCATTTTCAGGAGTAATCCGTGACTAATAATAGTCTCAGAAATATGAACAATAAATAAAATTTTATTACAGTAAGATGTTAGGGTAAAAATCTCAACTCTCAGTGTGGCCTCCAAAATGTTAGGTTGGACATGCTGTGGGGGGAAGGTTGTGGGAGGGGGGAGTTGATCCAGTGCCATGTGAAAGATACAAAGGATTGCACAGAAGTTAGATTAAAAAATATAGTTTATTTAAATGAGATTGAGAGAGAGATAGAGAGATTTCCCTCCCCAGGGTAGGGGAGGGGGCCAAAGCTAAAAAACCATGGCAACCATAGCTCAATGAGCACATGACCTGGCCAATGCTTAACAAAACAATGGCAACTGCAGTTCAAAGTTGAATGTCTTTTAAAACTCCTCTTTGATGGGGGAAAGTCATTATGGTAATTGGGTGGTGGTCTGCTCTACATCATCACAAAGGGCAAGTAAGCATAGGTACTGACATAAGGTAATGAACAGTAAGTGGATGGGTGGGTCAGTCACACAACTGCTGCCGTGTTGACAGGGTCTGTGTCATGAAGGTCATGAAGACCTGATTAGGTTAACTTGTTTACAAAACAAGTGGGGAGGGGGTTGTAAAGCAATTATCAATAGCTGTCTCTGAGAAACAGTTTTGTCCTTGGCTAGTGATTGGAGGGTAACTGCTAGAAAAACATGACAGATCTAGGCAATGTTAAAATGGCTATTTGGCTATATTGACTCCATGTTGTGTCCTTTCATAAGCCATCGAGATTCTATGGTCGCTTATATAGTAACTAAAATTTATTACCCTGTTTAATATAGTTGTCCTTCTATGTATTTTAACGTTTCATTGCAGTATAAAATGTTCATACAGAAA
>NW_007258799.1:0-38393 GCF_000164805.1 Carlito syrichta
GAGGCATCAGAGGTATTCAAATAGGAAAAGAGGAAGTCAAGTTATCTCTCTATGCAGATGATATGATGGTGTACCTTGAAAACCCAAGAGAATCTGTCAAAGGCCTCCTTACATTGATAAAAGCCTTTGGCAAAGTCTCAGGATACAAAATAAATGTACAAAAGACAATCGCATTTCTCTACACCAATAATAAACAAACAGAAACCCAAATAAAAAACACAGTTCCATTCACAATAGCCACAAAAAAAATGAAATACCTTGGCATCTTCCTAACCAGAGATGTGAAAGACCTTTACAATGAAAATTACAAAACACTGCTCAAAGAAATCAAAGCCGACATGAACAAGTGGAAAAATATCCCATGCTCATGGATCGGAAGAATCAACATTGTGAAGATGTCCATCTTACCTAAGGCAATCTACAAATTCAATGCAATACCCATTAAATTACCAACAACATTCTTCTCAGACCTAGAAAAAACAACACAGGAATTCACAGGGAAACACAAACATCCAAGAATAGCCAGAACAATCTTCAGCAAAAAAAATAAAGCAGGTGGTATCACAATACCAGATTTCAAACTCTACTATAAAGCTACAATCATCAAAACAGCCTGGTATTGGTACAGGAACAGGCATATAGATCAATGGAACAGAATTGAGATTCCAGAAGCAAAACCTCAATTTCTCAACCAACTCATCTTCGACAAAGCCCCCACCACCTACCAATGGGGAGAGGAGAACCTATTCAGTAAATGGTGCTGGGAAAATTGGCTGACCACATGCAGAAGATTGAAACAGGACCCCTATCTATCCCCATGCACAAAGGTTAACTCCAAATGGATCAGAGACCTAAATGTAAAACCTCAAACCATAAGAACCTTAGAAAAGGAAGGAAATACTCTCATGGAAATCGGAACTGGCATCCAATTCCTGTACAAAACCCGAAACCCACAGGACTTAAGAGAGAAGATAGACAAATGGGACCTTATTAAACTGACAAGCTTCTGCAAAGCCAAAGAAACCATCAAGAGAGCAGGGAGACAGCCTACAGACTGGGAAAAAGTCTTTGTCAACTCTAGATCTGACAAAGGCTTAACATCTTGGATCTACAAGGAACTGAAGCGTACTGAAAAGAAGAAAACAAACAACCCCATTATAAAATGGGCAAAAGACATGAACAGACACTTCACAAAAGAAGACATTCGAGCAGCCAACAAACACATGAAGAAATGCTCAACCTCACTAATCATCAGGGAGATGCAAATCAAAACCACACTGAGATACCACCTAACTCCAGTCAGAATGGCAATTATCAACAACTCAAAAAATAACAGCTGCTGGAGAGGGTGTGGTGAAAAGGGAACACTTCTACACTGTTGGTGGGAGTGTAAACTAGTGCAACCTCTGTGGAAAGCAGTGTGCCGATTCCTAAAAGCTCTAAAAATTGACCTTCCATATGACCCTGCAATCCCCCTACTGGGAATATACCCTGAAGAACACAAATCACTCTATAAAAAAGATACCTGCACACGTATGTTTATCGCAGCATTGTTCACAATAGCAAGAACCTGGAAACAACCATGCTGCCCATCAGAAGAGGACTGGATTAAAAAAATGTGGTACATATACACGATGGAATACTACGCAGCCATAAAAAGGAACAAAATCATGAATTTCGCTGCAATCTGGATGGAACTAGAGTCTATAATACTGAGTGACCTCTCACAAAAACAAAAATCCGAATATCACATGTTCTCACTCATATAATGGACCTTAAACATCCAATGCAATACTATGAGAAAATGACGGATGGTACTGGGAAACTATGGGGGGGAGGAGGATGGGATTAACAGTAGCAAATATCTGTCGGGGGATGGGAAAACACTTCTTATCTACAGGGTGCCTGAATGAAACGTCATTGTACACCTAACCCTTAACTGTACCCCACAAAACCATAATAAAAAATACTGATTAATGAAAAAAAAAAAAAAGAAAAACAGTCAACCCACCCCCCAAACCACCATTAACCTAAACTTAAAAGCTCATTAGCAATTATGCAACCATAATAATTTTAGTTGTGTTAGTTTTATTTCATTATGTTTAGTTCACTTTATATGTTTATTCAGAGTAAAGATTAGTGTATGTATTTTCACAGTAAGTGACTTTCATAGTTATTCTTTAAATGCTAGCCACTGTTTTTTGTTCAAGGTAATAGGCTTCAAATTTCTGCTATCACTAGGTATGATCTATAGTTTTGTTTTGGTGATTTTAAGGCCTTTTAAATAGACAAGTGATGTATAACAAAAATCAAAGTAAGACTTGTAGATTAAGTAATGCATTATGTTTGGTTTAAGTAAAACTCCTTTTAAACTTATCTTAAGACTCATTAACTGAAAGTAGTTAGTGTTTTTGGCCTGTTTGTTGCTTCTAAGACCACGAGATGACATAACTTCTAAAGGATGATGTGCGTGAAGGAATTTTCTTTGTCCTTTCCCTTATACAAATGGTATAAAAGTTCTCTGTTAATTAACAATAAATGGCATCTGTCCTGCAACAGAGTCACGTATCCAAAGTGCATTCTTTCGCCTATGCCATTCATACCTTTGGGGTACCCTAGACTTGGCAGGAGCTGGACTCCGGCAACTCCTCACATTAAAAGTTAATATGTTATATCCTGGTGCCTAGCTGCAGTCTCAATTTCAGCTTTAATATAATTACACACACACACACACACACACACACACACACACACCACTTTGTTATACTAGATGTACATGTGTCTTTTGAAGTGCAAACGTTTTCAATTTAATGTAGAAATGGTATAAGTTATTCATGTCTTATTTTTTAAAACATTTCTTGCCAAAATATCTTAAGACAATTTTCTTAATCTTTGGAGTAATTTTACTTTTTTATATTTGTTTTTACCATTTATATCATTTATTTTGCTTTATATCAACATATAGAGATAAAACTTAATCACGGTATGTTTGGTTCAATATTCATAATGGGAGAAAGAGTTTAATAGATGATGAATCAAAACACAGGATAGAATCTCCAGGAATAATCACAGGTGAATAAGAAAAGAGAATAATAATGAGCAAATTGGGTGGTGGTTTTTGGATAAAATGCTTTCTGATTTTTTTTCTTATAATTCTTCATCTCTCCCCCACCCCCCCAGAAAACATGGATGATGCTAACTATGATCATCACACTTCTCTAGCATCTGACTCCTGACTCTCTGGGTTCCCTTCACCTTCACTGGCATCAGGATGTCTCAGACTATGATGAGTGTCCTGCAAATCACAGCTCCTTAGAATTTTTCAAAGATGCGGGTGCTCCCCTCAAGCCCAATATTTCTTAAAGGTGGGGAGAGAGTATTTTATAGTTTCTTGTGAGAGAGAAAGGGAGGATAACCTGGTTGCTCATGCACAGCAGCATTGTTGTCTTCCAACACTTTTCTTCACGTGTTTTTTCCAGCAAATTTTTTTTTTTTGTAGAGACAGGTCTCATTATGTTGTAGGTCAGAAGGACCAGTGGCTTCCCCTTGCAGGGTCACTGCCTCAGATCATTTCTTTACAGGATTGGCTTTCACAGCAAAATAGCCTTATCACATGGGTAATAAAGATTCTTTTGCTGTTGAAATAATCTCTGTGGATCTTTCCTGTTGCCTGTAGAAGTCTCTGCTGAAATGAATCAAGATTCCAGCTCAAGGATGAGACAGAAAATGAAAGCATGTCGTTTGCCAGGACACTGTGGGTTTGTATTAATTTGTAACAAGTTGATTTGGAACACTGGAATTTCATTCTATTCTGTTCTGGGTTTTTTGTTTTGTTTTGTTCTTTTGTAAAGGCAACTAGTCCCAGGAAGGATTCTTCAATTACATAAAATTTTGTTTTATGAAAAAAAAGAAAGAAAGAAGCTCTGTGGTTTCAAAATATGCATTATAATTTGAGGGGCTTAATTCTTTTTTAATCAAGTGATAAATAATAATAGTCCTGGAAAGAATATGAAGTCAAAATATATTGTAATTTGGCAATACCCAGGATCAGAGAGTGTGTTTAATTTTGGGCAACATCAGCCCTGCTGATTATAAGAAATAATTAATTATTTTCACAAGGTCACAAACTCCTTGGTTCTCTGTGTGTCCTCTGAGTCAAGTATTTAAAAGTCTTCTGAAAGTCTTAGGCATAATTACAAGCAGCCAAGCTGTTACAGGTTGGAAAGAGGCCATTTTGGTTGTATTGGAGTAGCCACTTGTAAATGACTTAGAGACTTGTATTAAGAAAACTTTATTTGTTAATTAAGTCAGGTTGAATATAGAAGCCACTTGAATTTTAAAGTGCACATATTTTTCTTTCCCCTCCAGTGCCCACAACCCCCCTCTTCCTCTCCTAGCACAGCCTTGCCTGGCTGGTCTAGACCGTCAACCATATCTACTGTTAGATCAGACCCAATAGGAAGTCTATGATCAGTACACATAAAAGATGCAAAGACTTGCACAAAAGTTACATTGGGAAATATAGCTTATTTAGAAAGCAAGTTAGAAAGAAAAGAGAAAGTGAGGAGATTCACCTCCCCAAGGTAGGGGAGGGGGCCAAAACTAAAAAAAAACATAGTGGCCATAGCTCAATGAGCACATGGCCTGGTTGGTGCTTAGCAAAGCAATGACAGTGGCTGTTTCAAGTCGAATGTCTTTTAAACTTTCCCTTTGATGGGAGCAGATCATTAAGGTGATTGGGTGGTGGTCTGCTCTACATCATTGCAGAGGGGCAGGTAAGCGCAAGTACTAACATCAGGTGACAGACAGCAGGCCGATGGGTGAGTTAGTCACATGATTGCTGCCATGGTGATGGGGTCTGTGTGTGTCATGAAGGTCATGAAGGACTGATTAGATTAACTTGGGTCTTTTGGGTAGAGGCAAACACTTGAAATAGGAAAAGTAGTTAATACAAAACAAGGGAAGAGGGGATTGTAAAACCTTTATCAATAGCTACTTCTGAAAAGCCAGTTCTGTCCTTGGCTAGAGGTTAAATTAAAGTGATCTACTAGAAAAATATGACAAAGCTGGCCGGGCTTGGTGGCTCAGCCTGTAATCCCAGGAGTTTGGGAGGCCAAGGCGAGTGGATTGCCTGAGCCCATGGGTTCGAGACCAGCCCAGGCAACTTGACAAGACTTCATCTCTACAATAAATCAAAAAAATTAGCCAGGTGTGGTAGCGCTCATCTGTGGTTCCAACTACTTGGAAGACTGCGGTGGAAGGATCACCGGAGCCCAGCAGGTAGATGCTGGGGTGGCCATGAGTGTACCACTGTACTCCAGCCTGGGCGACAGAGTGAAACTCCATCTCAAAAAAAAAAAAAAGAAAAAGAAAAAGATGACAAAGCTAAGCAATGTTAAAATGGCTGTTCATAGCTGGGCTCAGTGGCTCAGCCTGTAATCCCGCACCTTTGGGAGACTGAGGTGAGTGGATTGCCTGAGCCTGCGGGTTCGAGACCCACCTGGGCAGCGAGACCTCATCTCTACAATAAATCAAAAAATCACCCGGGCCTGGTAGCGCACGCCTATAGTTACAGTTACTTGGAAGGCTGAGGTGGAAGGATCACTGGAGCCTAGCAGGTCGAGGCTGCGGTGGCCAGGAGCGGCCACTGCACTCCAGTCTGGGCGACAGAGTGAGACTCCAACTCAAAAAAAAAAAAAATGGCTGTTCATTAGGTGTGTTGATTCCATATTATATCCTTTCATCTACTAAACCATTGCTGGTGCTGAAGAAGAAATAGCCAGCAAGCCAGACCACCTAATAATTAGGAAAGTGGTCCAAAGCATACAGGAGTGTCTGAAAGCCTGTAGTGGGCACTGCTCACCTCCCCTCCATCTGTAAATATGAGGACATTGAACTGTTATAAGCCAGGGCTCTAGAAACAAAAGATTGTTACAATTATATTTTTAAAACAATTTAATGCTATCATTTTTAGATATAGTGACTTTCCCTTCCTTCCAAATGTTGTGACTGTCAGCCCCTTCCTTTGAGAAAGTTGTAAAAAAATATCTTATATTCCAAAATGTTATCTAAAATGTCAGCATGGCAAGAAGATGTGTCACGTCAGTGGTCATATATTAAAAAATGCTGATGCAAAGCCTGAGTCATGGTAAAATCACACATAGTCTTTAAACTCGTGGTGGGTGAAGTGCTATACATTTTGGGTATAAACACTGCAATTAATTTGTATTGTTTTGAGCAGGTTTTTGGTAATGATGCCAACCCACCTCCCTATAACCTGCTTATAAAAATTAAACATTCTCTTTCCTCCTGGTTTCTGCCTCTTGTTTTTGATTAATGGCGAGGGACAGCAGCCGATTTATTGGAATGGACTGTAACAAAGCCATGCGTTTGATAGACTTGGATTCTCTCCCTTCATTACAGTTTGTAGCATGAGTTGCTCAGTCTGATGGGCGTTCCATTTTAAATTAATAGAGGGAATGCCATAGTTTTAATATTTGTCCCCTCCAGACTTCATGTGGAAAGTTAACGCTATTGCTACAGTATTAAGCAGTGGGATCTTAGAGATGATTAATGATATTATAAAAGTATGAGTTTCCTTCTGATTTTATTGCTTACCCTTCTTCCTTCTGCCATGTTACAGCAGATGTTATAGCTAGAAGGTTCTTACCAGGTATCGGCACCTCTGTCTTGGTCTTCCCAGACTCCAGAACTGTGAAACTTGTATTAAGAAATCCTTATTTATAATTAAGTCAGGCTGAATATAGAAACCACTTGAATTTAAAAGTGCACGTATTTTTCTTCCCCCTCCAGTGCCCTCAACCCCCCTTTTCCTCTCCTAGCACAGTCTTACCTGACTGGTCTAGAAGGTCAACCATATCTACTGTTAGATCAGACCGGATGGGAGGTGTCTGGTCTGCGATCTGGTGCTCACAAAAGATGAAAAGAATTACACAAAAGTTACCTTGAAAAATATAGTTTATTTAGAAAGTAAATTAGAAAGAAAGAGAAAGAAAGAGAGAATTGTGAGAACATAACTTTCTGTTAGTTGTAAATTACCTAGACTCAGGTATTCTATCATAGCAGTACAAAGCAGACTAAGACAAGTATTAATTTAAATACAATTTTACCAACATGTACCGTGGATTACCAGTGTTCCATCCTCCAAAGTCAGTCTCATGCCTTAGGTTCAACCAAGTTTCATAAACAATTTAAAATACCTACTTCCTAGATAAACCAGTTATTTCCCAATTATGTATGATACTAATCAACATACTGGTCAAGAATTTTAGTTACAGAACCAATCAATATTTTGAGGTTATTCATTGATTTGGCCCCAAAAGGCAAGATACCGTGAAGTGAGGACTTATAGGTCACAGGTGGGTTCAGAGATTCTTTAATCTGTAATTGGCTAAAGAAGAAAGTTTTATCTAGAAAACTGGGGTCAGTAGAAAAGAAAATGTATGTTAGCTTTAATATATGTTAGTTATAACAGGAAGTCTCATGTGATGCTATGTCAGAGTCAGGATGCCAGAGCAAGACACAACACAGCGGGTCAGAGTGAGCTGCTATATAAATTGACGGCCTGTGGACATGACTCTCTCCAGGCCCCCTAGGAAGGAATTTGGAGCAAACAGCGGTGGTCAGAGTTTAGTCCTCATAAATAAATATATGTAGATCTGTATAGCTATGTATTTGTGTGTATATTTACATATCATTTGCATATATTGAAGTTTACTCTTTGTACAGTTCTAGGGATTTTGACAAATGCATAGAATCATGTGTCCACTACCCCAGTACTGTGCAGTATAGTACTGTTCCCTCATCCTGGAAGTTTCCCTTTGATCCTCTTTATCTCTCCTCACCAGCCTCTGATAATCACTCATCTATTTTCCACCCCTATAGTTTTGCCTTTTTCAGAATGTTATATGGTGGAGTCATATAATATGTAGCTTTTTGTAGCTCACATTTTTTCACTTAATAAATGTATTTAGAATTCATCCACACTGTTGTATGAATTAACAGCTCATTTCTTATAATCTATATCATAAATTTGTTTATCCTCTCACTATTTATTGAAGGTAGTCTTGGTTATTTACAGCTTTTAGTGATTATATTTAAAGCTGCTATAAACACTCACATACAGTTTTTTATGGACACAAGCTTTAAATTCACTTGAGTAAATATAAAGGAGTGATGGTAAGCCTATGCTTAACTTTATTTTTTAAAAACTTCTAAATGGTCTTACAAAGTGGTTTTAATATTTTGTATTCCCATCAGCAGCGAATAAGACTTTCTGTTGCTATATAATCTTTCCAGCATTTTATGAGTCTTTTTTTTTGTTTTAGCAATTCTAGTAGTGTAGTGATATTACATTACATAATGTGTATAAAAATGTTTTCAATTTGCACTTCCCCAGTGGCAAATGATGTTATGCATCTTTTCACCTATATATTTCATTTTCCATATACCTTCTTTAGTTAAGTGTCTGTTCAGATCTTTCACTCACTTTTTAAATTAGGATTTTGTTCCAATTGCTGAATTTTAATTTTGTTTATATATTTTGAATATGAATCCTTTAATAATAAATTTAACTTCTCATTTTGAAGGAAAAATATTTTTTTCTAATTGGTAGTTTCTTGTTTCAATTCACTTAATGTTTTTTGGTAGAACAAAAGCTATTAATTTTGGTAAAGTCTAACTCATCAATATTTTACTTTCATAGATTGTGCTTTAGATGTTTTACCCAAAAACTCACCTGAAACCAAAAGTCAAGCTGATTTTTTTCCTTTATATTCTTCTAGAAGATTTATGGTCTTACATTTCATATATAGATCTATAATCCTCTTTGAGTCACTCTTTTTTATAAAATGTGAAGTATTGCTGGAATCATTTTTGTTGTTGTTGTTGTTTTACATGTGGATATCCAGTTTTTCACCACTATTATTGAAAAAATGATCCCTCCTTCACTGAATGACCTCTGTACTTATACTTAAAAATCAGTTGACTCTATTTGGGTAGGTCTACTTCTGGCTTCTCAGTTCTGAACTGTTGATATGTGTGTCTGTCTTTTTGCCAAAACCACACTCTCTTGATTCCTCTACCTTTATAGAAAGTCTCGAAAAAGTATCTCATATGTTTCCTTGAGGTTAATACTTCATTGTAATGTGTATAAAAATGTTTTCCCTACACTAAGGTTATGAAGCTATGTTGCTATATTATTTTTAAAATATTTTAGAAGAGATGAGTACAATTGCATTTTCCATATGGATAACAATTGTACATAAATCATTTCTTAATATTTTCCTTTATCCAATGATCTGTAATTTTACCACTGTTTTTTACACACAGACACAGACACACACACACACTGCCTACACATGTGCTGTCCAGTTCCAAAGATATTTTTCTACCTCTTTATTAATACCTCAATCTCTTAACATAACTCTAACATTAAGTCTCAATACCTGCTGTGGAAATTCTGTTCCCTGATCATATTTATTTAAAATATTTTGACTATTATCAGTCTTTCCAATTTCCATATTAAACTAGCAATCAGCTTACCAAGGATCACAAAAATGCCTAATGGACATTTGGTTGAGATGTATTAGAATTCTAAGAGCTTCTTAGAAAATTAATGTCATTAGAATATTGAATCAACCAAGCCAGCATCTCAGTAAGTCTCTTCAGCTAATTAATTAAGTCATTGTTAACTACTGTCTTCTTTAAATACTTGCTAGAGTTTTTAAAATATCCCAATTTACATCTTGCACAGAATTTACTAGGCTTAATTCTAGACGTTTATATAAATGTATTTTTGCCATGGCAATTGTTTCTTAATTCACATTTTCTATCTGTTACCTGTGTGCAAAACACTTCTACACATTTTTTAATATAGCAATGATACAAAATGATCTCATTAATTCCAATAATTTTTCTCATATTTTTATTTTCTTTATACAACATATTATTAGTTGCAAATCATGAAAATTCTATACATTCTTTTCAAACTCTTCTATGTTTATTTCTTTTCTTCCTTTACTTCAATGGGGAAGTTCTCAATTACAATGTTTATGAGTGGTAAAAACAATCCATTAATACAAATCTTGGTATTCAAATTTTCTGGATCACCCAAGCAAAAGCTGAGCTGTGACTCATATGAGAACCGGCTGACTCACTCTTAAGGGGCAGCCCTTGGGGCCCATCTCACACCAAGTGAGTTTACTGGTGTCACATATGCTCCCGCAACCTTTAGCTCCAACCTTCACCCCTACCCTGTGAGGCTTAGCTACTGCCCAGACCGGCAACCATCACCCAGAACTAAAGCAGCCCACATGCTGTACTTGCTCTCCTGGATTTCTGCCTGCTCCTGGGTCCTGGTCTGCCAAATCTCCACTGCCTTGTTAGCCCATCCAAACCTTCTACCAGTTTTTCAAATCTGCATTATTTCCCTGCTTTTCCAGTTGTATTCAATAGGAGAAATGGTCCAAATCACCTAATATATATTATATATATATATATATATATATAAAATCATGGCATAGGTAGATATATATATGATAACTTCAAGAACAAAATCTACATATGTAATATGTGACTATAACTCTGATAGACAAAAGTGTGACTACAGTATGAATATATTTCTCATCACCTTCACTCCATGAGCCAGATTGTGTGAAATGAGAATGAGATACTGAAATGTTTTGTGAGACTCTCTGAAAGGTAGTAGAGTAGGTAACGTTCTACATATAAATCAAAGTGATCTCTTCACAAATAATGTTGGACTTAGAAGGTATGGTATGTACATTGTTATTAAAATGGAATTAATCCTAGCTAGGTAATTTTTTTATAATGAACTTCACTCTAAGTGACTCACTAGTTATCACTCTACCAACAGTTGTGCCCTTTACTAAATGGGAGGCCTACTATGAATCAACAGTTCCCAGGTGGAGGTCTCTTGCTGACGTTACCATCCAACAGGGTAAACTCCTTGGTAACCTACACATAAAAGGAAGGGCTCCAGGAACAAGCATTAAAAAAAAAAAAGCCAGGAGCTGTGGCTCAAGCCTGTAACCCCAGCACTTTGGGAGGCTGAGCAAGAGTACTGCCTGAGTCCAGGGGTTTGAGACCAGCCTGGGCAATTTGGTAAGACCTTATCTCTACAATAAATCAAAAATTAGCCAGGTGTGGTGGCACAGGCCTGTAGTTCCAGCTACTTGGAAGACTGAGGTGGAAGAATCACCTGAGCCCAGCAGGTCGAGGCTGCAGTGGCTGTGAGCAGAGAGAGATTCTGACTCAAAAATAAATAAATAAATAGCAATAGCAATATTATCTTACACTTTTTTTGTGTTGTGTTAATCAATACCCTTAGCACTTTAAAATATGAATTCATTTAATCCTCATTACACATCTATGGGATGTGAATGTTATTCTCATTTTTCAGATGGTGCAATAGGAATGATGGTCTCACCACAAGGAGTGGTAGAACTGGGTTTTACCAAGACACTCCTGCCCCAGGCCATGCTCACACCACTGCCCTGTTACAGAGTGTGAGAGTGGGTGGAGAGTACAACTCAGGGAGAGATTATAGAGAGAGGAGAGGAAGAAGAGTGGGCAGAGTAGATCACTCTGATGGTCTGGGGCCCTGTTTCCAGGAAAGAAGAGAACAGGATTATGTCCCTGTCAGAGGAAATATCCAAAGTCTCTACTTAAACCTGAGTGTCTCCAGCTCTGAGAGGAGTGACTGGGCTGGGAAGACAAACTAAGCCAAGGGACCATCTCTGAAGGTCTGAAGTTTCCCCTCCTCTGACAGTCCTGACCTCATGGCCCCTCTCATCCTTTGATTTTTTTTTTTTTTTTTTTTTTTTTTTTTTTTTTAGTAGGAGTCTCACTCTGTTGCCCAGGCCAGAGTGAAGTGGCATGGTCACAGCCACCAAAGCCTCGACCCACTGGGCTCAGGGGTTCTTTCTGCCTCAGCGTTCTAAGTAGCTGGAACCACAGGTGTGCACCACCACACCCAGCTAATTTTTTTATTTATTGTAGAGGCAAGGTCTCACCAAGTTGCCCAGGCCAGTCTCGAACCCCTGGACTCAGACAATCCTCCAGCCTCCACCTCCCAAAGTACTGGGATTACATGCATGAGCCACCACGCCCAGCCTGATCTTATTTTTCTCCCCAGGACTGATTAAGAGGCCTCCCCCAGCCCGGGCAACTTGGCGAGACCTCGTCTCTACAACAAAATTAAAACAAAAAAATAGCCGGGCGTGGTAGTGCACGCCTGTAGTTCCGGCTAGTTGGAAGGCTGAGGCAGAAGGATCACAAGACCCCAGCAGCTCAACCCTGGGGTGGCCGTGAGCATGCCATTGCACTTCAACCTGGACGACAGAGTGAGACTCCAACTCAAGGGGGAAAAAAAAGAGGTCTCTTACCTGGTTTTCTTTGGGTTCCCGGCTTTAGAGAAGCCGGTCAGAGCGAGTGGAGGATGGTCTTCATAAAAGTGGGACTCTCCAGGGTCCTCCCTGACTCCAATACCCAGAGAAGTGAATCATGCTCCTGGAACCTCCTCTTGCCCCTCTTTTGGGCCCTGACCTTGGCGGATGTCTGGGTGGTAAGCAGAGAATGAGGATAAACTAAGGCTGGAGGACAGGAGGGGAAGGGCCGACCTGGAGGGTGCTCAGCAGGCTCCTTAAGGGAAACTCCGCCCTTGCTGGGATCTCCAGACTTCTCAGTTCATATCTGGACATCACAGCGTCTCCCAGCCTTCACCCTCCCCAAGTGTCCCGTGCCTCTCCCCAGTGCCTGCCACACAGTAAGAAGCTGCCCGTGTGAGCAGCTCCACAGCCAGGGTGGAAGCGAGTCCAGGAGACTCGGTTCCGCAGTGGGGCAGGAGCCAGAGTGTCCACGGACATGGGTTAGGAGGGGGGAGGGAGCCTTGGAGGAGAGCACGCAAGGTCACAGGCCCCCTCCCTTCTGTCCTCACCCCTAAAGTGACCGGTCTCCCGGAAGAACGCCCCCAAGGTCCCACTCCCTCGGTACGCCAGCTCCACGTCCACGACACGCTCCCTCGGTTTGTCAGGGTCGCCTTTGTGGACTACACGCGATTCCTGCGTTCCTGCAGCGACCACAGGGTCAGAGCGCGAAGTCTCTGGGTCAGAAGCTGGGACAGGACCGTGGGCACTTTAAGAAAGTTCACGAAGACTGCAGGGAATGCATCACTAACAGGCCTGAGGTTCCTGGGTGGGCACAATGCCAGGGCCAGGCCGGTGAGTGACGTCACGCCCCAGACATAGGTCCCAACGTCCCCCACCCCACATACCTGGCCAGGGTCTCCCAGGCGTAAGGAGGGGCCTCACGTGGGCCCTCAAGGGTGGGGAAGGGCCAGAAACATTTTGCTTCAGGTTTCTTCTTCGACCTAGATCATGACTGACGTTTGCTGTGACCAATGACAGGGAGGAGGGAGGAGAATAGTTGAGAAAGGCAGGCGGGAGGGGCGGGGTGACCAACATTCCCGCCCCGCCTCTCTCCTGCAGACCGCCAGGACTGGTCAGGGTCCACACCTGCAGATACCCCGCGGCTGCATGGTGACTCCAGACAAGAGCTTCCTCGGGGGACACTTGCAGTGCCCCCAATGACTGGGAAGATGTCACGTCCTTGAACGGGACCTACAGACCTCAACAGCGGCGCAAACCTCAGCCCAAGGATCAAGCTCACCTGGGAGAAGTTCAGAATCTGGGGGCTGCAAGGGAGAACCTGAGGGGTCACTGTGCCAGGTGAGTTTCTCTGACACCTGCAGCACGACCAGAGACGCTGCTGCTGAACAGGTGCTGGGGTCTTTGGGGTAGCACATCACGCCCTCCCAGAGCTGGAATTGTTCCCTGGGGAGCATCTCCATGAGAGAGAAGAGGGGGCCCACCGAACCCCCTCCTCCTCCTCAGCATTTGTCGTGGACTGGCTTCTCTCCAGTGGTGAACCCAAAGGAACCCAAATACCAGGCCTCATCATCAGTCCCAGGGAGAAAAACAAGATTAAAGAATGAGAGGTGCCATGAGGTCAGGGGAAGGCCTGTGGAATTCTCAGGGGAGGCAAACCCTCAGAACTGGTCCCTTGGCTTAGTGTGTCTTACTGGCCCAGCCACCCCTCTCAGAGCTGGAGGTCAGACTGTCTTTGAATTCTGGGTACTTGCTGTGCTGAGTCTTAGGCAGGTGGGAGAGAGGGCAGGTAGAGGGTACAGGCGTTGAGTAGCATGTGGCCTTGTTCAATGAGGTCCCTGCTGTGGTCATTTCATGCCTATTTCTCTGGGCCCCTCTTTGTGCCATCATTTGCTCCTATTCTTTAGGGGCAGGTGCTACTCCAGGTCAGAGGCCTCACACATCTCCAGACAGAGCCCTCAAGACCTTGGAGGTCAAGGACTGGGAAGGCAGGTCTCAATTCCAGCCCTCAGATCTACATGTTTGGGTGTTTTTGTATGTTGATCTTATTCGTCTCATCATCATTTTGAAAGAGGGCCACTATCATCTTTCTCTGGCCATGCTGAGTCTCTCACACTAGGGTCATGTGTGTTCATTTTTGTTCCCTGAAGACCCAGAACAGTCTCTGCATATGGGACTTCTCCATGCCTCAAATTGAATGTTCCCAACTTTGACATCCCTCCTGCTCAGTTTCTAGAATACTGCTGTTTTTCCTTTTTATTGTCACAAGTCAAATTTTTTAAATTAACATCATGAGACGAGTTAGTGCAGTATCATACATAAATTTTTGTCACTTCCCCTGTGGTCACTCAGGGTCCTGCCAGGCAAAAGATGACAGAAGACACTTTGTCCAGAGCTTCCTGCAGGGCTAAGAAGGCCACAAGGGCCGCTAAAGCTCGTGGGATTATCTGTGGTAGGAAACTGTTGCCATTTCTCAGGGTGACCTGGCAAGGAAGGGAACAGTTTGGTGATCTCAGAGAAGTCTATAGCTTTGGCACAGGGCAACCCTACAAGACCTGTGGCTGTAGGGAGAGGACTGCAATGATGACAGAACCACACAGCCACCTAGAGGGCATGAGGAAAATGAGAACCCTGAGTTATATCTCTTCCCACCCTGTCATCTCCCGCAGGTACCAGTTTTCATCCAAACCAAGCAGAAGTCAGAAGGTAAAGGAGTACAACCAGGCTGTCTGTCGAGGGCAGCTCCCAGAGTAGGGGCAGAACAGGGAAGAGCAGGCGATAGCTCTGTGGGGAAGTGGAGCAGAGAATGATGCATTTGCCTACTCACAGTGTTTACATCCTTCACAAGATTTACTTCAATATATTGAGCTTGACTTCATCCAAAATCATGGCTTTAAAAAGCAACATCTGCCAGGCTTGGTGGCTCAACCTATAATCCCAGCACTTTGGGAGGCTGAGGTGAGTGGATTGCCTGAGCCCGCAGGTTCAAGACCCACCTGGGCAATGTGGCGAGACCTCATCTCTACAATAAGTCAAAATTAGCCGGGTATGGCAGCACGTGCCTGTAGTTCCAGCTACTCGGAAGGCTGAGGCGGAAGGATCGCCAGAGCCCAGCAGGCCGAGGCTGCGATGGCTGGGAGCGGCCACTGCACTCCAGTCTGGGTGACAGAGTGAGACTCCAACTCAAAATAAAGCAACATCTCAAAGATGAGTTAGTAGAGCAATTGAGGTTTTGCTTCTGGAATCTCTATCCTGTTCCATTGGTCTATATGCCTGTTCTTGTCCCAGTACCAGGCTGTTTTGATTATTGTAGCCTTATAAGAAAGTTTAAAGTCTGGGAGTGTGAGACCTCCCACTTTGTTTATTTTGCTGAGGATTGGTTTGATTATTTGTGGTCATTTTTGTTTCCATATGAATTTCTATATTGTCATTTCCAGGTCTGAGAAGACTGATGATGAACTTTGCAGCAACATGGATTGATGTGAAGTTTATCATACTCAGTGATCTATCACAGAAACAAAGAACTGAGTACCACATGTTCTCACTCATAAGTGGACCCTAAACACCTATCATAATATTAGAAGAAAGAGATTGGCAGTAGCAGGACACTGCCATGGGTGAGCACATAACATCAATAAAAGTACCTGATCCTGATCCAGGTGAAGTGACGGCCAGTGGGAGGTCCAAACTTCACCTGTACCTTGACCGCTTATGTACCCAATCCTGATTTATACCTCACATCTTTTAAATAAATAAATAAATTAGATAAAAAGCAACATTTATCTTATAAATGCTTAGCAACGAGTAAAGTTGATGTGCCTACCTCTCCCTCCCTTTCCCCTTGGGGACTGTACAGTTCATAAAAGAATAACCTGAGTTATTTGGGTATAAGCAATAATAACAGAATCTGCCTTACATAGGCTAAAGAAAGTTGTTGGACAGCTATGAGTGCAGTTTACAGAATTAGAGATGCAGCCAAAGTCCCAGGACAACACTAGGCATAGGCAGCAAGTCCTGATCAGTTTCATTAGCCTTGATCACAGGATGAAAGAACTCTCACTGTTTTCTGCTGTTTTCTCACTGCTGATGCTTTAAATTCTGGAACAGTACACCTAAGTGGCTTAGTATAGATCTCTTGCATTTCTCATTTGATCGTGATATCATTTCAGGGGTAGAGGTCCATATTTTCCCTTAATGGAAGCTTCTTTCCTTAGTTTACAGGTCTGAGAAGAATGATGATGGACTTTGCAACAACTTTTATAGATGTGGGGTTTATCATACTCAGCAATCTATCACAGAAGCAAAGAACTGAGTACCACATATTCTCACTCATAAGTGAACCCTTTCCCCTCATTTTATCTTTTCAAAATGAGGGGAAAGGCAAGAGTCTTTCAAGTTTACTTGGACCCATGTACATCCTGATTATCTCTGAAAGGGCCTCAATCTCATTTCCCACATTAATTTTCCTTAGTTTTCCACAAAGGGATCAAATTCCTTTTCCTCCTAAAATGTGAGAGCCCCTAGGGCACAGGGCTGGGGCCCATGGTGGATGTCCATCACTCCACTTTCTGGGATTATGACCTCCCGCAAGAGGTCTAGGAAGAGATAAGAGAAACTGGGCACCAAATGGGACACCATCGCTCTGTTGTCAAGCAGCAGAAGGTAGGGGAGCATGCCCACAGCACTACAATTTGAAGAATGGGAGTGAGAAGGCAGGCTATGTGAACCCACTACAGCTCCAATGAGATGGGAGTAGAGAAAGCCCAGGAAGGAGAACAGCCCTGAGGTGGCTGTAGCCAAAGCCACCAGAGATCATCACAAGCTGGGGACTCTCTCAGGATATCTGTGGACATGATTTAGCTCTCCATAAACTCTTATATTAAAGGCTGTCAAAAGACCAGGGAGGGTGTGACTTTTATACAGAAGACACCCTGACCTGAAATGGGCCAGCTTAGAAAAATTTACATCTAGGTTCTCTACTTCCCTCCAGAACTTCATGGGCGTGGGGTAACTTATTTTTTTCTACCCACGTATCCTAGGTAGTGACGGGTGCTCGCTGAACTCCATCTTTGATGATCACCCAGGTCCCAACTATTATGGCCTGATTGAATAATTGGCTGCTATCCCTCATGGTCCATCAAAGATGAGTGGCAGATACTGGGAGGAAAGGCAGTGTTTAATTTCTGTAGCCAGTTTATAGGGACATGGGTCAGCATCATTAGCAAAAAATCTGCTCCAAGCAGCACAAATTCATTCCAGTATTTATATCCAAAATTTATAGTCCTTCACCTACCCCGAGTTTGAAGTCTACATGCAGCTTTAACATAACTCAAGATTTACATTTACAATTTTTGAGACATGCCCACTGATGTGACACACAGTCTCTTGGTGAAGCTGAACTTTTTGATAACATTTTGGAATTTACAATATATTTTCTTTACAGCTTTCCAGAGTTAGGAGCAGGCAATTGCAACATTTGGAAGGAAGGGAAAGTCATAACATTTAAAATGATAGCTTTAAACTGTTTTAAAACATAATTGTAACAATCTCCTGTTCCCAGAGTTCTAACCTATAACAGTCCAATGTCCTTATATTCACAGACAGAGGAGAAGTGGACAATGGCCACACCAAGCTTTTAGACACATTTCCACTGGCCTTGAACCACTCTCCTAAATATTAGGTGGTCTGGCTTGCCCAGCTATTTAACAGTCATGTAAATTTGTTCTGGGAGACGAGAAGGGGGTTGAGGGAAGTGAGGGGATGAGCGGGAAGAAAGAATGTAAACTTTTAAATTCAAGTGGTTTCTACATTTAGCCTGACTCAATTACAAAGAAAAGTCTCTTAATTTGAGTTTCTACATCTTTTTTATTTTATTTATTTTTGAGTTGGAGTCTCACTCTGTCACCCAGGCCGGAGTGCACTGGCATGCTCACGGCCACCGCAGCCTCAACCTGCTGGGCTCAGGCAATCCTTCTGCCTTAGCCTTCCAAGTAGCTGGAACTAGAGCCACACGCCACCATGCCCAACTAATTTTTTTTATTTATTTATTGAAGAAAAGAGGCCTCACCAAGTTGCCCAGCCTGGGCTCGATCCCATGGGCTCAGGCAATCCTCTCATCTTGGCCTCCCAAAGTGCTGAGATTATAGGCATGAGCCACCGCACCCGGTCTATGTCTTTTTTTTTTTTTTTAATGACTATTCTAATACAAGCAAAAGGACTCTTTTTAGCCTGTAACACAACCACATGGACAGGACATTGGAGTCATGTCCATGGTAGAGTTGAACTTCTGTGTGAGGCCAACCCAAGTTAATGACACAGCATTTATTTCAATCACAGTGGCCTCCTGACCTGGAAGCATTCTGCTATTTTCCCAAAGATGTTTCCTTAGCCCTTTGGCTCCCGAGATAAGCAAGTAAATGTTGTATTTGAGGCCTTATTTTCTCTTATACTGAGCTGGATTACTAAGGCAATACTACATCAGTGGAGCAAACCTAACTGTAACAGTCCATCTAAACAAAGTTCATGGTCTTTACAGTAGGAAAAACCAATATGTGGTGAATTCTGCCTCCACAAAATAGGAAGAACTAACACCAAATCATAAAAACAACATAGTTGTAAACACTTGACCACCATATTTCAGTAACCCTGAGGCAAATTCCCTAATAAATCCTACTCAAAAGCCCCAAAACTAGAAATGTTGTAATATTTGCTTTTATAGACTGTGTTTACTGAAAATGCTGATATAAAGCTCTTTCCTCTCTGCTCCAAGGAAGATTTCTGTCACCCTAAGTGCACCCAAGGATACTAGTGTTACCATTTTATGCGTGTATTTCCCCCATTAAGCTCCCATTCACAGTGTTCCCAGGGCACTCACACCTGGATGAGTGACCTGCTGTTTGGCACCAGAATCTGGACAACCCAGAATCTTTCCAGCCAACTGCATGCACCACATCTGTTTATGCATTTTATAATCTCAAAGTTCTTCTCAGCGTTTCTTTGTGTCCACACTGATCATAGGTCTAGTGTAGGAATTTAGACTCTGGCAGAGTTTTCCCTGGGTTTAGGCTGCAATTCCTAGCAAATTGACATCTAAAAGATACTTTCTGGAAAGTGCTGCCACCAGCAGCAGAGGTCCTCATGCTGAGTGTGGAGAGTGGTGACATTCTGCCACCAACAGCACCGAGGGGCTCTTCTGTACTTACATTCCAGCTTGACCCATTAGGTGAGGAATTAGAGAGCTGGGCCAAGGCATTTCCCTTCCCCCATCGCAGGAATCCTAGTTGAGTTTCCCTTCTTTTTAAAACACTTAAATCCAGATGTTTACCAAGTGTGCTGTGAGGTTGCATTTTAGAAAGTATGGGCTAGGTGGCTCAGCCTGTAATCCCAGCACTTTGGGAGGCTGAGGTGAGTGGATTGCCTGAGCCCGTGAGTTCAAAACCCGCCCAGGCAACTTAGTGAGATCTCATCTCTACAATAAATCAAAAACTAGCCAGGTGTGGTAGCACACGCCTGTAGTTCCAGCTACTTGGAAGGCTGAGACTGAAGGATCACCAAAGTCCAGCAGATTGAGGTTGCGGTGGCCGGGAGCGTGCCACTGCACTCCAGTCTGGGTGACAGAGTGAGACTCCAACTCAAAAAAAAAAAAAAAAGAAAACATGGAGAGCAGGCCTAAATGAGGATCCTGGCACTCTTACTACAGCCTGTGGGTGCACACACACACACACACACACACACACACACACACACACACACTTACACAGATACAGATGTAAACACTCTCATACACACACACACTCATACACAGTCACAAACACACACACCCACTCACTCACATCAGGACTGGAGAATGAGTTCCTGACACTGCTGCACCTTCTGGGGGTTATACTGGGCTGAGGACAGGAGCTCCCAAGAAGGCACTGCCAGGAACCAACTCCAAGATGTGGGTCAGGGAGTAGGGACCTGCCAAGGTGCTGGTGGAAGAGGGAGATGATTGATTTGGACACACAGAGGGTGGCAGCAGACAGTCACTCCAAACTCCTTCTTTCCCTCTCATCTCCCTCCTCACAAGCACAGTCTGACCTGAGGCTGGGCAAAAGCATTCTCCCTGTGGGGCATAGGGTCCGCTACCACGTGGACCCACCAGGCTCTAGCATCAGAGCCCTCCCAGAGCACCAGGGTTGGATAGAGTCAGACAGGTAGGAGGGGCAACCCCCAGAGGATAGAACCCACCTCCAATCTATAGCCAACACTGTGGACTACCAGAGATGGATCCCATGGAGGCAGAGGGTTTCAACACTCATCACCCTAAGTGGGCGGAGCTGGAGCTTCTCTCCAGATGTGGATGCTTCTTTGGGAGGACACATAAACCCTGGGACCCTGGGATGCCCTCTGGGTCAGCACCAGATTCACTTCCTGCCCTCCCACACCCATTTCGACCCTCAAGGGTCAGGCATGGTGGGCTGAGCCCCTGGACCTGCTGGGGATGAGGGAGACTTTCTGCCACCTGCAGCTCCGAGGAACCCCCAGGTCTGCAATGTAAAGAGACCACAGTCCAGGAGACTGTCCCAGCCCTGGAGACAACTAGAGTGACGTCACCAAAAATGATGAAGCAGAGACTCCAAAAATTCATCCCTCTGTTAAAGCCACAATTAACCGGGCTCGGTGGCTCAGCCTGTAATCTCGCACCTTGGGAGGCTGAGGTGAGTGGATTGTCTGAGCCCACGGGTTCGAGACCTGCCTGGGCAACTTGGTGAGACCTCGTTTCTACAATAAATCAAAAAATTAGCTGAGTGTGGTAGCGTGTGCCTGTAGTTCCAGCTACTTGGAAGGCTGAGGCAGAAGGATCGCCGGAGCCCAGCAGGTGGAGGATGCAGTGGCTGGGAGCGGCCACTGCACTCCAGTTTGGGCGACAGAGTGAGACTCCAACTCAAAAAAATAAAAATTAAAAATAAAGCAACAATTAAGTTGGAAAAAATTCTCTACATCAAGTTTCCGGAAGTCTGGAATCTAATAAAAAACTTAAAACAACCAAGGGAGAGCCTAACTAAGAAAAAAGCTTCTAAACTTTGGTAAGCAAGCATGGTGGCTTTTTTTTCTTGGGCACCTATTTACTGCCACCTTCACATTCTCTGCAATGAGGCAGCCATGGACATGATGGCCCACATTCCTGGGACTGCTCCTTGATGCCAGAGGAATCAAAGAATCATGTCAAAGAATCATGGTTGAGTCCTTCCGCATGTGTGATGGCCTCTCAAGGGATTAATTAGCTCAGAAGCATTTATTTATTTTGACCCCTTTGGATCTTTATTAGTGCTGTAGTGGTCAGTGGCATGACCATAGTTCTCTGTAGCTTCAGCCTTTTGGTCTCAAATGATCCTCCT
The DNA here is from genome assembly GCF_000164805.1 of Carlito syrichta. Classification (NCBI taxonomy): domain Eukaryota; kingdom Metazoa; phylum Chordata; class Mammalia; order Primates; family Tarsiidae; genus Carlito; species Carlito syrichta. Next base: position 21,809 of record NW_007258799.1, read on the forward strand.
GCCTCAGCCTCCTGAGTAACTGGGATAACAGTTGTGTACCACCACACTCACCTAATTTAGAAAAAAAAATTTGTAGAGATGGAGTCTTGCTATGCTGCTGAGGATGGTCTCAAACCCCTGACCTCAAGCAGTCCTCCTGCTTCAGCTTCCCAAAGTGCTAAGATTACAGATCTGAGTCACCAAACCCAACTTATGTCTGTTCTCTACAGGATTGACTATGGTGACAGAACAGCTTTAACACATGAGTAATAGAGGCTCTTTTGCTGTTGAAATAAGCTCTGTGGTTCCAGAGATCCCAAAAATCTGCATTCCAATTTGAAGGGCTTAATCCTTTTTTAATCAATGTGACACATTTATAGTAATAATCCTGAAAAGATATTGAAATCAGAATATTCTGTAATTTTGCAACACTTAAGATCAGAGAGTACATTTAATTTTTGGCTACATCAGCCCTGTTGATTAATTATTTTTAGAAAATCAGAAATGCATTGGGTCTCTGTAGATCCCTTGAGCCAAGAATTTAAACATTTTTTAAAAGTCTTAAGCACAGTTACAATATACTTAGTAGACTTAGAACTTTCCCTTCCTTCATCACAGTTTATAGCATGAGTTGCTCAATCCAAGGGGTATTCTGTTTTAAATTAATGATGATTTAAATATTTGTCCCCTACAAAACTTATGTTGAAATGTAATTGCAATTATTACAGTATCAAGTGGTGAGATTTTTAAGAGATTATTAATGCTTTTATGAAAGGGTGCTCTTTGAGCAAGTGTTCCTGTCTGTTTCTTTGCCACTGTATCCCCAACATCAATATCAGTATAGAGTCAGGGCTCAGTAAGTATTTGTTAAGTGAACGAACATGTCAGTACAATGATTTAGGGAAGCAACTTGACCATGTGTATAAAAAGGCTTAAAAATGCTCAAAATCTTTGACCTAATATTTATCCTTTGCTTATTCTATACGTTTTTTTAAATCCCAAACATTGAAGAACATGTGCATGATGCTTGTCAAAATGTGAGTCACAACAAGACAAGGTGAAAGCAGACAGATCCAAAAGAAGTCTGGCTACATCTCCTTGTTTGAAATGGGAGGCAGCTTATAAAATCGTGTAAACTTTATGCAACTTTATAACATGGAAAACTATTTGTATCATAAGACATTCAAAAGGCAACATTCAAGATCACTCACAACATGTGAATGCAACTTATAAAATGAAAACATATATATATATATATATATATATAAAATGAGAGAGGACCCCAAAAACCTGGAATTATCTTTTAGAGGGCAGACTGCTTGTAGAACAGGCTTTCCCTGCTAGGTAAGTGTTCTAGGAACCCATCCGCATCAGTGTACTGGCTAGCATTGTTATGAGAGGCTGTGAGAGGCTTGAAGGATTTTTTTCTTTTTGAAGAATATTTCAATGCATTTACCCATTTCATGATGGGTGATGAATAATGTGTAAACCACGCTGAATATTCAGCAATTTTTGACCAAAACAACATGACTCCTATCCCCCACCATTCCTATTCACCCAATCTCACCCTGAGTGACTTTTTTTTGTTTCCCCAGATGAAAAAAGTCATCAGAGGAAAACATTTTGCCTATATGGAAGAGGTAAAACAAAAACAGCAGAAGCACTAAAAGGCATCAAGATCAACAAGCTCACAAACTGTTTTGAGCAGTGGAAAAAGCATCTCCATAGGTGTATTGTATCAAACAGAGAGCAATCTGAAAGTGACTGAAGTTCAAATATGTAAGAATAAATACACAATTTTTCTTTTTTTTTGTCTTTCATAATTGAATTTATTAGTTGTGTTGAGGATCAGTACACAGACATTTCACTTTGTACACAATTCTTAACATGCGTACCGAAAATCGAAAATGCCATGTATTGTTATTTTTAAAAAGTTATTCCAGTGACTTTCCAGCTTAAAATTTGGAGGCAAATTTTCCTTAAGAGGATGTCAAGTACCAGTATCTTCAAATGTTGATAAGCTGTTACATACATTCCACCAATTCACAATTTATCATATACACAACTTACTCAATTATTCTTTTTCTTTTTTTTTTTTTTTTTTTTTTTTTTTTTTTTGAGTTGGAGTCTCACTCTGTCGCCCAGGCTGGAGTGCAGTGGCACGCTCCCGGCCACCGCAGCCTCGACCTGCTGGGCTCCGGTGATCCTTCCGCCTCCGCCTTCCATGCAGCTGGAACTACAGGCATGCGCTACCACGCCCGGCTAATTTTTTTTTTTTTTTAATTTTTTGTAGAGATGAGGTCTCGCCAATTGCCCAGGAGGGTCTCTAACCCGCGGGTTTAGGCAATCCACTCACCTCAGCCTCCCAAAGGCGCGGAATTACAGGCTGAGCCACCCAGCCTGGTTTCAATTTTTCAATCTTTCAACACATTAACAAAGTTATCAGGAAAACAGATTTACCATGACCAAAGATGTTACAGAGTGAACACAATTCTGACAGGGAGAACCATGATTGAGGAGTGATTTTCTTTAGGAAACAAGTCTACTAAAAAAAACAACATGGAAATAGAAGTAATTTTAAATGTTCAAGACATTAAATGCAGGACTGTGATCCATATTGCCACTTGGTATACTTTGCATTATAGGATATAAAAACTAACCCCCATCTATGGAATGTTAAGTTGATACCCAAGACAGTCAAAGCCTCCTGTAATTCAATATCCCACCCTATTTTCTGATTGTACCAAAAAATAAACAACTAGAGAATGATTTCACCTCTTAAAAAAAAAAAAAAGCACTTGCACTTAAAAAATGGGATGAGGTGGGATTCCCTCCTTCTTAAAAATGTTTGTACAGCTACTAAAAAAACTTGCATTTACAAAATAGTTGACAAAAATATTCCTCTGTATTGTACAAGAAGGGAGACAGGGATCACTGATAAAACATGGGATGTGATATTATTCAGATTTGGCTTCTTTCTCTCCTGCTTCATCACAGGCTGGATTCTCCTCCTTTCTGCAGGTAACTCTTCTTTAGTTTCTTGGTTAGCCACTTCAGCCTGCTTTCTCTTCGCTCCCCTTTTCCGTTTTGCTTGCACTTTTTTGTCTAAAGATTAATCCTTTCCCGCTACTTTTTTTGGCTTCGCTTCCACTTTTGCAGGAGCAGGTTTAGCAGACAACCGCGCCGATCTCCTCTGGGGCTCCTCCTTCGCCGCTCCCTGGGCGGAGCTGACCTTCCTCTTGGGCATCTTGGCGGTGGTCAGGGCGCCTGCCGGGTGCCTGCAGGCAGCGGCGCACCGAAAGCCTTTGCGAAGCTGGGCTGCCGGGCCGCGACCGCCCCTACCGCCGACCGAGTTGCTGAGACCCGCCGCGGGGCCGGTGAGAGAACCGGATGGAACCGGATTGGGAGTCCGCCTCCTCCCCAGGCCGCGGGCTCCCCAAATATACAATTTTTCAAAAATAAATTTCATTTTTTGGAGTCCCCCCTCATATAAATATGAGGCCTGACAATTAGGTTTGTGAACCATCCTAGAAGAAATGCTACATACCTCATTGCTGAATATCACTACAGTCACCTTTGAAGTACACCCCCCCCACACACCTTTGGAAGCTATGCACCAATGCCAGCACCTAGTTCACCTGTCAAAGCAATTTTGGAATTCTTTTTTTGGAATGGATATCAGAGCTGTCATTGTTATTTAGGGGGGTCTGACAATTAAGTTCACAAACTTGTCACTGTGTACTTACGTTGGCAGCATTGTACAAATCAATGTATTGGAACACCCTCCCTACCTCACCTGATCTGGCCCCCAATGACTTTTTTTTTTTTTTTTTTTTTTTTGAGTTGGAGTCTCACTCTGACACCTAGACTGGAGTGCAGCGGCACGCTCCCGGCCACCGCAGCCTCGACCCACTGGGCTCCAGCGATCCTTCTGCCTCACCCTTCCAAGTAGTTGGAACTACAGGCGCACTCCCACATTCAGTTAATTTTTTTTTTTTTTTTTTTTTTTTTTTTTTGGTGAGATGAGGGCTCACCAAGTTGCCCAGGCAGGTCTCAAACCCTCAGGCTCAGGCAATCCACTCACTTCAGCCTCCCAAAGCGCTGGGATTACAGGCTGAACCACCGAGCCCGGCCCGACTTTTTTCTTTACCCAAAGATAAAGGAAATATTGACAGGAAGACATTTGATGACATTCAGGACATCAAGGGTAATACAATGACAGCTCTGATGGCTCTTCCAGAAAAAAAGTTCCAAATTTGCTTTGACTGGCGGATGAGGCGTTGGCATCAGTGCATAGCTTCCCAAGGGGAGTACTTAAAAGGTGATCATAGTGATATTCAGCAATGAGGTATGTAGCATTTTTTCTAGGATGGTTCACAAGCCTAATTGTCAGACCATGTATATACATAAAAAACAACAGAATGAAAATTAGCACCACTGCCTAGGACAGCTCCAGAAACCATCATTCACCATGAGCCTAGGATGGTTCAAGAATATAATAGAACAAGGGTACCTACATAATCAATGTTTGTATACCTAGCCCCAAATTGTACTCCACATATTTATAATAAAAAAGGAAAAAATAAAGCTAGTTGTGAATTCATGATCTATTTTTTAAAAAAGAATATAATAGAAGTGGATTTTTTTTTTTTTTTTTTTTTTTGAGTACGGAGTCTCACTCTCAGGCTGCTATGGCAGTCTAGACCTGCTGAGCTAAGGCAAATCCTTCTGCCTCAGCCCTCAAATAGTTGGAATTACAGGTGCACACTACCATGCTCAGATAATTTATTTTGTATTATATATATAATATATATATATATTATATATATATATATATATATAATATATATATATATAAGAGACAAGGTTTTTCCAAGTTGCTTAGGTTGATCTCAAGCTCCTGGGCTCAGGCAATTTTCTCGCCTTGACCTCCCAAAGTGCTGGGATTACAGGTGTAAGCAACCATGCCCTGACAGAAGTGATTTTTTCAGGGAGACCTAAGTGATATTTTTGCCTTTCTTCTGTGCATTTTAAAGTCTTCTGTAATCAAATGAGTTTTCATGTTTTCTAATGTCAAAAAACATTTTTAACATTCAAAAGAAAATATTTGAAGTAAAATAGCAATAAAAAGTAACGGGGTATTGTGGCACGCACCAGTAGTCCTAGCTACTCAGGAGGCTGAGGCAGGAGTATCACTTGAGTCTAGGAGTTCAAGGTTGTAGTGGCCTATGATCATGCCTGTGAATAGCCACTGTACTCCAGCCTGGGCAATGTAACAAGACTCTGTTTGTAATATGATGATGATGATGATGATGACGATGATGACCACGACGAGGATGACAATGAGACCGACAAAAAGAAGTTCAGATATTTTTGCCACTTCCACCTAAAACAAATTTCTCATTTGAAAACCACAGGGCAGCCGGGCTCGATGGCTCAGCCTGTAATCCCGCGCCTTTAGGCTGAAGTGAGTGGATTGCCTGAGCCCACGGGTTTGAGATCCACCTGGGCAACTTGGCGAGACCTCATCTCTACAATAAATCAAAAAATTAGCCAGGTGTGGTAGCGTGCACCTGTAGTTCCAGCTACTTGGAAGGCTGAGGCAGAAGGATCGCCGGAGCCCAGCAGGTCGAGGCTGTGGTGACCGGGAGCGGCCACTGCACTCCAGTCTGGGTGACAGAGTGAGATTCCAATTCAAAAAAAAAAAAAAGAAAACCACAGGGCAGAAATGCCTAGTGATTGCCCCACAATGAATTAATCCATCCTTTGGTTATAGAGTTCAGATGAGCAATGATATCAACACTAAAAATGTCACCAATTTATAGATTACTGATTGTAATATATATAATTCCCACCACACATGAAAGAGTAAGATGGATTCTTCCCTTTCATAGATGAAAACCTCAGTCCCTTAGAACTTAAAGTCTTGGTCTAGGTTCATTGAAAGTGTTTCTGCATGTTTATTACCTTCCCCAATTGATATATATATATTATATACATATGCATATGTGTATATATATCTGATATATATACCAATAAGAAAAGATGAATACAAGTCACGTTTGATTTCTGCAATTACAAAAGGTGCTCAAAGTGGTTATCATCAGCATCCAGACATTTATGATTATGACGAATTAAAAGTAATACGTAGATAACAGCCCTTAAAATGTGTATACATTTTTTGGCATCCCCAGTATACATACCAGGTAGAAGCTGCTGATTCACAAGTATTTAAATGTTTTTATCAAGTGCCTTCTATTCTGACTGCATATCTGCCCCTGACAGTTCTGAGAAGGAGAAATAAGTGCAAGCCATTTCGGTTCATCCTTCAGGGAGTCAGCCAATAGAACAAAACAAACAGCCACAATTCTTTGAGAGCAAGGTCCACTCAGCTCTCTGTGGCACCAGAAACCCACAGACCTTGCTGTCTTTAAGACTGTTGCAGACTTGGCTGGGGAGGGAATGGGCCGAGAAGAAGTTATGATACTGTAAAGCTCTGTTACTCAGTTCCAGTTAATTTTTCTGTATTCACTTCATTGTTATAAATCTTTGATGATTTTCCAGAATTCCAATACAGTTGATTGTCAACCCACTCAGAATATCTGGTTCAGCAGTTTGTGAATCTGTGCTCAGACAACTCTCCTCATGATTGTGTGTATGTGTGTGTGTGTGTGTGTGTGTGTGTGTGTGTGTGTGTGTGTGTGCGCGCGCGCGCTGATGTTTCAAAAGCACATAGTCTCTGTGGAGGGGTGGCCCTTGGAGTCCCATCTGTCACCATGTTCCTTTATGTCACTCCCCACAACTGCTTGTGAGTTGAGCATATGCATCACAATTCCTGGTCTGCTAAGTACTTCCAGGAAATGTATTCTTTTGGTAAACATTTATCAGGTAATACCTTATTCTGGTTACCATGTCCAAGGATGGAGTCTGAGAAAAAGAATCAAACTTTCTCAGCCCTCATGGATGGCACAGACTGGGTGGAGGTGGGAAGGTAGACAGGAAATTATAGTACAATGGATTAAGTGTTTTCCATTTTCTATTTCCTTTGAATTCTATATTGCCAATATTTTATGGTGACTATTGATTTATATGTACATATTATTGATTACAAATTATTTTTCTGCTTCTTTCTCCCTTTTCTTTCTTTCTTTTATATTTCTATGACCTTATAAACTTTTTTAGAGTAGGTAATTTGTGATAAACAAGCAGTTTTAATTCTATGAATACATCTATGTGTTATTCTTGTATTCATCCACTTTACATTGCAAAAAGAAATGCATGAGGCAGGCAATTTATTTTAAAAAGTTTATTTGGCTTGCAGTTCTGCACAGTGTTGACATCTACTTGGCTTCTGGTGAGGCCTCAGGAAACTTTCACTCATAACAGAAGGCTAGGGGAACCAGCAGGGGAGCAGACATGTCACATAGCTAACTACCAATTTCCAAGAAATACAGATAACAGAGATGTACATTAAACACACCTTTGAGTACAATCAGCAAAAGTGGAAACTATAGGAAACTCAACTAGACAATATTAATTTCAAGTAGGAACCTACAGCATATAGGGGACCAAACATTTTTATTTATAGAACTAAAGTATAACTTTCCATGATGAAATTTTAAAGAAAAAATAAGTGATTAACATAAATGTCAAGATGTGTTTTTATTGGGGGAAAGAAGAGTTTATCATTGAGATGGGGTAAAATATGAGGCTTCTGAGTGGGCTGAAAGAATTCTATCTCTCTGGTGGTTAATGGGCATTTAACTTTTATTAAAGGACATCATTTTTAGGCAGTTTTTCTTTTTTGGTACTTGTGTTTAATTTTTAAACTAATTAAAAATAAAATAAGTTAGAAGCTATGATTACTGTTTTGTAGAAATCCTCTTCCTCTCTTGTCTCCAGGCACAGAGGCCCCAGACCAACTGGCAGTCCCAGGACCCCTGGCAGGGCCACCTCCCTTCTGGGCATGCATCCAGCTCACACAGCAGGAGGCAATGTCTAGGGTCTATTCCTTGATGCCTGAACGAACCTGAGAGGACACAGCAGAGAGGAAGCCTTCTTCCAGTCTATAGGCGCTTGGCCATCAGCATGGGGGGAGTGGATCTTCACTTCTCTACAGGCCTTGTCCCAGTCAGAGGAATCCCTGGTCGCTCCACTGCATGTCCAAGCACTACCCCAGGTGGTGGCGGACAGAGATCCTGGGGTAGTGGCCCTGTTCCACATTTCAAAGCCTCCAGTCCAGATGGAAGCACACAAGGTGGACCAGAGGGAATATTTTCAAGAAGGCGAAATTCATAGATATTCAAAGTCTCTAACTTCATAAAATGGTCATATAAATAGAAGAAATATCAGACAAGACAAAACAAAGCAAATTGAACCAAAACCAAGGCAACTGTTAACTCCAGGAGAAACAAATAGTGTACAGAAAATAAATAGAAGTAAAACTGAAATATGAGAGGATTAGTCATAGAAAAGGAAACAAGGAATAACTAAACTAAACATAATTACTATATAAATATACTGTAATTCCAAATACTGAAAATCAAGAGAGATTGTGTGTGTGTGTGTGTGTGTGTGTGTGTGTGTGTGTAATATAAAGGAATGGGAAGAGTGAAAGAGAACAATTACTACTACCTATAGCATCAACCATTGTGCAATACCACAGACAATGGGCAACAGATAACAGCTGCAATTGACATATCAAGCAGTATTAGTTTTTTAAAATGATATTTTAAGACATTAAAGTAGAAGTCCAAAGAAGCCACTAAAAAAGTTGAAAGTGTTTGCCTCAGCCTGGGTACAGTGGCTCACACCTGTAATCCCAGCACTATGGGAGGCCAAGGCAGGAGGATCACTCTAGGCCCCAGGCCAGAAGTTGGAAACCAGGCTGGGCAACACAGCAGGGTATAGTGGTGCTCGCTTTTAATCCCAGATACTCAAGCAGCTGAGCCCAGGAGTCAGGGCTGCAGTGAGTCATGACTGGGCTACTGCACTCCAGCCTGGGCAACAGAGTGAGGCCTTGTATCTAAAAAAAAATTTTTTTAATTAAAAAAAAAAAATTATTTCCTCAATGAAGACAGAAACTGAGAAGAGTCATAGAGAACTCTTTTTCTTGAGAAATCCTATGAGAACATTTGGCCTTCAATTATGGACAATCATAACTTTGATTAAAACAAAAACATAAACTTTCATGATGAAATTTTGTGCCTAACGACAACTGCATTCAACAATAATACTTAAGGGCTAACTAAAATACAAGAATATTTAACCATAAAACAGGCATGCATACATGTTTGAATGACATCAACAGTGAATAAAAACAAGAAAAAATATATCAATAAACACATCTCTGGGCAGTGTAGAAATGAATTCTCTGCCCTGGCTTTCTTCCTGGTCACACTGTGAACCCATGGATGGGGTGTGAAAAGAGAACCCGACTAGTGTCCCTCATCCTTCTCCAGCTTCCAGGCAGGTACTGTATCCACTCCTGATGCTCAAGGGCTCCCATTCCTGCCTTGAGGCTGTTTGACAGGTGCCCTCTAAGGTTTTCTGCCACCACTGCCTTACCTGGGTAGGGCTGAGTCTGCCCTGACCAAGAAGAGCACCACCCATCTGTGAGCCCCAAGACCTGAAGTCAGGAAGGACCAAGAAACAGGGTAGGAAACATCTCACCTCCCCACAACCCTTGAAAATCGGGAAAATAATAGCTTTTACTTCTTGTTGTGGTTGGTGGATTGAATGCATTAATATATGTGCGGCAGTACAGCTGTGCCAGATTAGTTGATATCTTGGTTTAGGGGATTTTTTGTGTTTATTTTATCATATTTGCTATATTGCATGTATAGTAATTATATTATTACAGGAGAGCTTTATGTGTTAGTGTCCTTGTGACGGTTCCTTCTGGGGAACCCAGAACCAGCTTTCCTGGCACCTTGAGGTCCCCCACCCCTGTTACATTCTTGGGCATTACCCCATGTCTGCTATGTCTGTATAATTTATACTATAGATATGCACTCTTTAAATAGATATTAACTCTTTAAATAGATATGCCCAGTTGGTATTATCAAAAACAATGATACCAACTGAAAACAATGATACTACAGCTGCACTGCCCCACACATACTAACACATTCACCACAACAAGAAGTAAATGCTATTATTTTCCTGATTTCATTGTTAAACAAACTGAGGCACCAAGAGGGAAAATGCTGGTGAGACTCAGGCAGGGAGTTTAATCCAAGCCACCCGGCAGCAGAGTCTAGGTGCCCTCAATGGAGTCAGGGGATCCAGACACTGATATCAGAGAGTGAAACTCCAGCTGTGCGGTGCCCTCGTGGTCTCCTGTCCCAACAAAGTGTGGATCCAGCACTTGAGGGAAAAGGAGAAACCAGCAAGTAACCCATGGGCTGTGGAGTGGTGCTCTCTATTCCCTCAGGATTTCTCCCTCTTCAGTTGCTCCAAAGTAAGAATCAACATTTCTCTGAGGAAAGATAATACCCCCACTTTTTTCTCTTCCCCACCCAGTTTTACCCAGTTTTACCCAGCCCCTGCCATTCCACACTTCCAGTTTGAACCCAAGTCCACACTGTTGCTTCGTCTTGGAATACTAATCTCACTAAACTTCTTTGGGACCACAACCTTCCTGCCTCTTCTGCCTCACAGCCACACCCTTCCTATTCCCACCTTATCCACGATAAGCCTTCCCCAGAGGCAGAACCCCTTGCACCCATCTTGCCGCAACACCATCAACATCTGCAACTGCCCTGCCCCCACTGCCCATTATGCAAGGAGTTAAAGGGTCACAAGACTAAACAGCAAAATCCAGGAATGGAACCCAGTGCCCTCCCTCCTCTCAAGTCCAAGCAGCCAGAGACAATGAGAGGCTGCAAGGCCTTCCTGTTACCCTGTTCCTCACAGGGATTTCACCCAGGCCACTGCCCTCCCAGACCACAGGGGATCTTCTCCTCCATGTGGAGTAGAAAGTCTTAAGACCCCTCAGTCTGAGGCTGTGTCTGCCCATCCTCTGCACCCTGGGAATGCCACCATCACATCCACTACCTCCCACAGGGACCCTTTGGAGAGGGAGCTCCAAATGTGAGATCCTGCTTCATTTAATCTGCTCTACATCAGGATTGGAAGAAATACTATTAAGATTATCTAGTTGAAACGATAAATCTCCTTATTGGAATTGACATCTAAAGAAGAAATTTTGAGAAATTAGCACATGACTTTCACAATCTTTTTGAGGCCAATGCCCAGCGATATAGGAGGAAACTTTCCTGCCCACAAGGAACCAGAAGTGACGATCCTACTAAGGGGGATTCCGCAGGGGACAACCAGAACAATGACTGAGCAGCACTGCTCCACCCCTGGACAGGGCCCCCTTGCTATAGAGCAGGCACCAACTGTCCCATCTCCCCAGGACTGAGGGGCTGATTGACAGTGCAATTAGCTTCAAGAATGAGAATCCCCTCCCCACTGCCAGTCATACAAAAGTAGGGAAATGACAGAAAGAGTTGAGGCTCCTGGACACTCCACACTTCCACTGTCCCCTGCATTCTCTTTGTCTTTCTGGAAACACAAAACTACCTGTTTTCTCTTTTCCTCTCCCTTCAAGCAAACTGACTATGGGGAAATAATTGTGAGCATCTCTTACTCCAAACTTACCAGGTAGTGGCCCCCTAGAAAAAGGGGAATGGGCTCAAGGAGGGCAAAGTGAGTCCACAGAGCACATACCACATGCCCCAAAATACATAGCCCCTGGGGACAGTGTCCATGAGGGACTGCACAAGGAAAATCCTGCGGGTAGGATAAAAATAGGGAACGCAGTTGCCCTGACAAGGGGCAGTGCTGCTCAGTCATTGCTCTGGCTGGCACCTGCGGCATCCCCATTAGTGGGATCATCACTTCTGGTTCCTTGTGGGCAGGAAAGGTTGCCTCATACATCACTGGGACATTGGTCACAAAAAGGGTGTGAAAGCCATGTGCTAATTCTCAAAATGTCTTCTTTAGATGTCAACTCCCCACGTGGTCCAGGGACATCTGTGTATCTACTCATTCACATTATCTACAGGGAAACTCAAGAAGGCACGGGCCTCATGGGGGATTCTTGGAAAGAACACGGGCCTTGAGGGATCCAGAGGACACAACACTTCCCAGACAATTCCTGGAGGAGGAACACGAGGGGCTGAAAAGTGGACAGAGGATGACCGTGTTGTCAGAACCCACCCCTGTTAAAAGTGGGGGCTCCCAAGGGGGTTGCACACACAGGGCCCCTAGACATGGCCTTGCGGGTTTTTTCCTTGGTGTCCTTATGATAGCTAGAGAGACTGGGGAGAGGGTTGCAGGTGGGAGGGGACTGGAGGCATCACCTGTCCTCAGAGTCTTCTCAGTTTCTAACTCTTCCCCAGATCACAGATATCTTTGCTATTTGTTCATTCAAAAGCTGTGATCAGCAATCAGCAGAGGATTCCAGACTCACTCCACCTGGACACACCCTGGTGCCTTAGAGACAGAGAGATGGGGATGGAAGAAGGTGTCACAGCCCTCTATGCTACCCACTCCTCACCCCGCAGCAAGAGGAAGGCACAGCTAGACATTCAAGGTCCTTTTTCTGGCCTCTCTCTTGGACAGGACTAAGGGGTTAGATGGGAATGTGGCTCCCATTCTCTTCCCAAGATTTCAACTTCCATCCTCTGTTCCAGAAGACTTGTTACCTGCACTCCTATCTGTGCAGTGGGAGATATGAGGGGACCCTACTGCCCAGACAGGGCCCTCCCATCTCCAGCCATTACCTCCTTTTCTCACCTGGACTCTCTGCAGCTGATGTCACCTTTTTCTTCTTGTACCAATAGACACAGAGAATAAGAATAACAGCAACAACAGTAACAGCTGCAACATATGGAGTGGCTGACCATAGACTCTGAGGCACTGAGGCCTTTCCTAAAAAGGGGGCCTTTTCCACACTAGGCACCCAGAGTCACAGCCTTCTCTGTTGCCCCCACCCTGGCCTGACCCTTCCCAGGTTGAAACCCTCCAGGATTGACCCAGGATCACCAGAGGGCACTGGGTGAGTGCTGTGATTCCCACCACGTCCCATGTGGCAGGCAAACTTCTGCTCCTCTCTTTGGGGGAATCCTGGTGGCCACACAGGTCTGATAGTGCCAATTCCCTTTGTGCATGACATCCCCAGACTGCTGGGCATCCTGCCTGGCTCAAAGATGCCCCAGCCTGATTCCAGGTCAGGGAGACATTCTGGGGATAAAATCCAAATGCACAGCAGGTCAGGGTGATGTAGCCCTCCAAAGCTTCACCCACATAACAGTGGGTTATGTTCACCACTGAGAAGAAAGGGCACAGCCAATGAGGCACAGGCTTGGCCCTGCTTCCCTCTGAGGGAGATGCAGAGAGCAGGGCTGTCCTCTCTACTGTTTTGTCTCTAGTTGAAGCTCTCACTGGTCCCCCAGATTTTCTGCAAGGCTGATCTCACCCTGGGGCTCAACTCCTCCAGACTGGCAGAAGAATGAGCCTGCAGAAGAGGGAATGTTAGGGGTGAGTTCCTGGGTCATGGGACCAGGAGGGAACCTTCCATGATGGGCAGGCAGGGAGGAAGGCAGAGCTGCTTCTGGACCTGAGGGTTTCCTCTCCTGCCTAACAACCACCCTCAGGTCTGGATATCCATCAGAGGGCCCACTGCTCACCTGTATTACAACACTAAACACTTCAGGTCTCTACCCACTGTCTTTAACCAGTGGCTCTAACAGGAGAGGAACATCATTATATAATACACCAGCAGAAAACGCAGGCATCCACAGTACAGGGAGGGTTTCCATGGACACAATTCCAAAGTGGTGGGGGAGAGGAGAGCCCCTACCCAGGGTCTGTACCTGTTCTCCTGATGCCCACCCTGGATTTCAGATATCGCCGGAGTTTCTCCACACACCCGGCCAGCACAGGGCGAGAGTCTATCTTGGCTTGCATTCCTCCTTAGTCCCAGAACTTCTTGATGTTCTCAACCAAGGTCTGAGCTCTCAGGGACAGGGGTGCTGAGACCTCAGGTTTTGGGAGAGGAAGAACTCCCCAGTGTACCTGAAATTCCTAAAGCCCTGGGTGCTGTTGTCTTCATGGATCTCACAGCGCCTGATTTCCTGGAGGGAATAGGAGGCTGCCCCCAACCCCAGTAACTTTTCCATTCCCTGAAATCCCCACCTTCCAGTCCAAGTGAGGAACTCAGCCCAAAAGGGACCCGCACACCCTCCTCCATGTCTCCGGTGCTGACTGAATTCCAGCTCACCTCCAGACTGAGCTCTACTGACCGCCATTCCTCACCCCTACCCCAGCCAGGTCCTGAAGAATAGACCTGTCCCTGCTCTCTGCCCTCAGCTTTCCTGGAAAGGCCTCACATCATTCTTGCCCTCTGCCCACTCTCACCTTTCTGGAGGACCTCACCAGGGTCCTTCTGAGATCCTTCTCATTCCCTGTCAAGTCTTCAATCTCTGTATCCAAGGTCTCATTTCCAAAGACTGCCGTTTCCCAGGGTCCCTGCGGCTCTGTCCTGCCTTTCTGCTTGCCAGAGACTGGGAAGAGCCGACAATCCAGATGTTACTCAGTAAAGAACCCTGACTGCACAGATCCATTTTGGGATGCTATTGTGACATTATAATGAAAGTTGCGGGGTCCTAGGGAAAGGGGGAATCACAGATGAAACTTCTTTCTGGAAATAGCTTCACATCAATATATAACACACAGGTCTGCTGTCCTGGTTCCCGGGGGTTGCAGAAAATGTACATGGGCAAAGGGACAAGAACCAGGATTTCAAATATGAGGAAACCTGGGAAGGTGGAATGATGGAGAAGGGGACTGAGGATGGGAAGAAGAGGGAACAGAGATGGTCAACATGTAGACCAGGTGCACGCAGGGCATCCACCGGCTCCCTAAGGGGACAGGTAGGAAGCCAAGGGGAGAGGCTGCCTGCAGGGGCCAAGGGAGGAGCATGAAGGTCAGTGAGAGAAGGAAGGTCTTGCCAGAGGGGAGGGTGAGGAGGGAAAGGGACCCATGGCCAGAGTGGCTATGGTGTACAGGCAGGTTAGGGCTGGATGGGTGCAGGGGATTCTGCCTCTGGGGAAGGCTTATCATGGACAAGGTGGGAGTAGGAAGGGTGTGGCTGTGAGGCGGAAGAGGCAAGAAGGTTGTGGTCCCAAAGAAGTTTAGTGAGATCAGTATCCCAGGACGAAGCAACAGTGTGGGCTTGAGTCCAAACTGGAAGTGTGGTAAGGCAAGGTCCCAGGGTGGGACAGAGGTGGATGGACCACTAGTGTCCCCTGGGATAGGCAGGAGGCAGGGATCTCTAAGAGTCAGTGCATCTTTACAACAAATGGTGATGGGAAAAAGAAGTTTCGGGCCCTTAATCTACTACCATATACAAAAACTAATTCAAAATAAATCAAAGTCCTAAACTAGAGACTAAAACTTTAAAACTCAGAAGAAAACATTGGGTTTTAATCTTCATGACACAGTATTTGACAACACTTTCATAAATATGACAACTCAGAGGCAAGAAAAAAATTGATAAATTGGACTCATCAAAATTTAAAAATCAGACTAGGTGTGGTGGCTCTGCCTGTAATCCCAGCACTTTGGGAGGCTGAGGTGAGAGGACTGCCTGAGCTCCGGGGCTTCGAGATCAGCCTGGAAAACTTGGTGAGACCTCGTCTCTACAATAAATCACAAAAACCAGCCAGACATGGTGGCATGCATCTGTAGTCCCAGTTACTAGGAAGGCTGAGGCAGAAGGATCACCTAAACCCAGCAGGTCGATGTTATGGTGGCTGTGAGCATGCCACTGCACTCCAGCCTGGGCAAAAAGTGAGACTGCAACTCAAAAAAAAAAAAAAGCTTGGGGATGGTGGCTCATGCCTATAATCCCAGCACTTTGGAAGTTCGAGGCGAGAGGATTGCCTGAGCCCACAGGTTTGAGAACAGCCTGAGCAACTTGGTGAGACCCCATCTCTACAATAAATCAAAAAATTAAAAAGCCGGGCTCAGCCTGTAATCCCACGCCTTTGGGAGGCTGAGGTGAGTGGATTGCCTGAGCCCTCACATTCAAGACCCACCTGGGCAGCGAGACCTCATCTCTACAATAAATCAAAAAATCAGCCAGGCATGGTAGCACATGCCTGTAATTCCAGCTACTTGGAAGGCTGAGGCGGAAGGATCGCCAGAGCCCAGCAGGTCAAGGCTGTGGTGGCCGGGAGCGGCCACTGCACTCCAGTCTGGGTGACAGAATGAGACTCCAACTCAAAAAAAAAAAAATGCCGGGCTCGGTGGCTCAGCCTGTAATCCCTCGCCTTTGGGAGGCTGAGGTGAGTGGATTGCCTGAGCCTGTGGGTTCGAGACCTGCCTGGGCAACTTGGCAAGACCTCATCTCTACAATAAATCAAAATGAGCCGGGTGTGGTAGCATGTGCTGTAGTGCCAGCTACTTGGAAGGCTGAGGCGGAAGGATTGCCGGAGCCCAGCAGGTGAGGCTGCGGTGGCCAGGAGCGGCCACTGCACTCCAGTCGGGGCGACAGAGTGAGACTCCAACTCAGAAAAAAAAAAAAAAAATT
>NW_007258799.1:38446-61411 GCF_000164805.1 Carlito syrichta
AAAAAATTAGCTGGGCATGGTGGCCTGTGCCTGTAGCTCCAGCTTCTTGGAACGCTGAGGTGGAAGGATCACCTAAGCCCAGCAGATCAGGGATGTGGTGGCTGGGAGCATGCCATTGCCCTCCAGCCTGGGTGACAGAGTGAGACTCCTACTCAAAAAAAAAAAAAAATTTTTTTTAATCTAGGGCTGGGCATGGTGACTCATACTTGTAATCCCAGCACTTTGGGAGGCCAAGGTGGGA
Organism: Carlito syrichta; assembly: GCF_000164805.1. Taxonomy (NCBI): domain Eukaryota; kingdom Metazoa; phylum Chordata; class Mammalia; order Primates; family Tarsiidae; genus Carlito; species Carlito syrichta. Next base: position 38,688 of record NW_007258799.1, read on the forward strand.
GGATCACTTGAGGCCTGAAGTTCAAGAGCAGCCTGAGCAACATAGCAAGAACCTGGTTCTACAAAAAAATAAAAATAAAATAAAGAAGAATAAAAAAATTTTAAAAATCTGTGCACAAAAGTACACAAAAACAGAATGAAAAACAATTGCTAAAAATGAAAGAAAAGATTTGCAAATCACATCTGACCAAATATTAACATGCAGAATATATAAAGAACTCTTACAATTAAAAAACAAGACATTCAACCCACTGAAAAATGAGCAAAAGACTTGAATAGTAAAATTTCTAAGATGCTCAACATCAGTAGTCATTAGAGAAATGCAAATTAAAACCACAATGAGATATCACTTCATGCTCACTAGGATGGCTATTAGCTAACACATACACACAAATAACAAGTTTGGCAAAGAGTTAGAGAAAGTGGAACCTTTGTGTACTACATTTGGAAATATAAAATGGTACACCTGCTATGAAAAACATTATGAGGGGAGATGGCAGTGTAAGCAGTTGGACTGTGAGTCCCTGTGTGTGTGAGTGATTGTATGGATTCTGTGTGTATTTCTGTGTATAAGTGGGAGTATGAGAGGCTGACCGAGTAGGGACTCGAGAGCAAGTGATCAGGGGGTCTCCTGGTAAAGCCGCTAGTGCCACAGCTGCTCTACTTGGATCCTAGCAGTTCCCAGAGTGCAGAAGCTGAGTACTATTTTCTAAAATCAGCAGAGCATTTCCTAGGAAGAATAAATGGAGTGATTGCCAAACCCAACACCACAGTGCCAGGTCAAATGCTGGCAGTGAGGGCTGAGGAGGGAATGCAGCGAGGAAGCCTGAGGTAGAGTCCCAAGAAATAGCGGGGAGAAGTCACCCAAGCCTGGATTGGGCTCCAGAGTCTTGCCACCATTCCCGAGATCCAGAGACTGTGGTGACTGCTGGAGAAGGATCTATCTACTCCATTGGTGACAGGAACAGCAGCCGGCAGAGAAACTGACCAGACTCTCTAATGCCTAGGCAGAGAAGTGCTCCAGGGCAGCCTCTGTTGAACAACAGAACTGCATCTCGAGACCAGGCACTATCTCTGTGTTGCATTGGGGCTGCTCTTTGCAATTTCAGAGAACATTGTCCCCAGTGCACAATCCCTGGTTGATAACCACAGATGCAGAACCCCCAGATGATCCACCCTCCACCCTGAGCCAGTTGCTGAGCGATTGATGCAGACAGCAGAACTGCCTTGAGAAGAAGGTTGGTGAGTACTTAACTGACTCTCCCCAGTCCCTAGCAGCAAGTGAAAGATATCGAGAGGGCAGAACAGAGACAGGAGGCCCCATTCCCCTACTGTGAACTGGATAACTTGGGAGCTGTGACAAAGCTGGGAAAGGAAGGAAAGGGGTAAGATTCTGAGATACTGTGTCAAGTTATTTCAGTCCCCTTTCCTCACACAGGTGTGCAACAGCTACAAATTGCAGGCAGCAGGGGGTGAACATTCTAAAGATCTTAAGTTCCCGCAGCAAATAGGGAACCTGCATTGACAGTGCTGCAGTCACAGAACTCATCACAAGAGGAAGCCCCAACTCTCAAAGAGACATATTAAAGCTGAGAACCCTTTATCAACTCTTTTTTGTTTTTGTTTTTTGGTTTTGCTTATTTGTTTTCTTTGGGGGGGTATTGGTTTGTTTGCTCGATTATCTCATTTGGTTGCTTTGTTGGTTGGTTTTCTCTTGTCTTTTCTTCTTCCATTTCTCTTTCTCTGTTTTTTATGATTTTCTTTCTTTTTTCTTTTTCTATTTATCTTTCCTCTTTTTCTCTCTTTCTCTTCCTTTCTCTTTTTTCTCTCTTTTCCCTCTAATACCCTGTCTTTTACTCAGGAGCTATGCAAGCATATCTACTGTAAAGTTATATTGTGCAGAGATGAAGAGCAAGTCCTAGCTGGCCCATTCACCAGATAGCAAACATTATGACCTGCCAATAGGTTCAGAATCCTGGCAGCCCCCCTCCCCAAATAAGTGCTTAAGATTTTAAGGAGATAGCACAATGCCCCATCCCTAGCCTTACTTCATAATTGAGCAAACCCAGAGCCCCACCTCAAGGAAGGATGAAAGGTAGAGCAAATATCAGAAGTGACTGTTTCTCCATTTTCCACTGAGCAACAGAATTAAAGGGAAGGATAAGAGAACTGTTACAAATGAAGAAAAACCAGCAAAAAACTGCCAGTAACTATCAGAGTACCAGCAAATAGTTAGTGCTAAAAAGAACAGCTACTGGGGAACAAAGAATGGCTATCTCCTAGAATGACAGTACCCAGAAGGTACTTATGGAGATCAGAGAATCACTGGAGAGAATGAAAAAAATCAAGAAACTAAGTGAAATTGCTAAACAGGCTCAAGAAAGCATACTTAAAAATAATGAAAATATCACTCATAAGCAGACCCTGAACATTTACTATAATACTATAAGAAAGGGATTGGCAATAGTGAGATACTGCTTGGGTGGAGGTGAGGACCCAACATCAGTAAGAGTCACTGATCTCAAACCAGACCAAGTGGGGACCAAAGAGAGGCCCAAATTTTACCTGTATGATGTCTACTTGTATACCTAATCCTGAATTGTACCCCACGTCTTAAAAATTAAAAAAAAAGAAATAAAGAACTCCATCCAAGAAATAAATAACAAACTGACAAGCATGGAAAGCAGAAGAAAGAATTCCAGAGCCGGAGACTAAAATATGGAATTAACTCAATCTATTAAAAAAATATAGGGGGTGAGCCGGTCTCGGTGGCTCAGCCTGTTATCCCAGAGCTTTGGGAGGCTGAGGTGAATGGATTGCCTCAGCACGTGGGTTTGAGACCCACCTGGGCAACTAGGCGAGACCTCATCTCTACAATAAATCAAAAACTTAGCCGGGCATGGTAGCACGCACCTGTAGTTCCAGTTACTTGGAAGGCTGAGGTGGAAGGATCGCCGGAGCCCAGCAGGTCGAGGCTGCGGTGGCTGGGAGCGGCCACTGCACTCCAGTCTGGGCGACAGAGTAAGAGTCCAACTCAAAATATATATATGGGGAAATTTTTAAGAAGAAAGAGGAAACTCTCCAAGAGATGTGCAATTTTATTAAGAAACCAAACCCACATCTGACTGGAATACCTGAAATAGAAAGACAAATGAAAAACACTTTGTAACAAACTTTCCATGAAATCAATCAAGAAAATATCCCACATTTGGCCAGAGAGAGGATTATACAAGCACAAGAGATCCAGAGAACCCCTGCAAGACATCTTATGAGATGACAACTCCTAGACACATAATAATTTGCCTACACAAGGTACATATAAAAGAAAAAAAATTTAAAGACATCAAGGAAAAAAGGTCAGACTACCTACCAGGGATAACCAATCAGAATTGCTGCAGATATCTGCAGAAACACTACAGGCCAGAAGGAATTGGACCACAATCTTTATGTTTTCAAAGACAAACAATTTCAACAACCAAAATTTCCCACTCAGTCAAGCTAACCTTCATCAGTGATGGAGAATTAAAATCCTTACCAGACATCCAATCCCTAATAGAATATGCTGCTTCAAAACCAGCTCTATAGGAGATGCTTTAAAAGAGGCTATGCACAGAAGAAAAAAGAAACAAAAGAAAGACCACAGACTTCACAAGATCACAAACAACCCCAAAAGCAGCAGAACACACAGCATACTCACAAAAATGAAAACACATACATATATGAACTCAAAGGCTAAATGAAAACAAAACAGCCTTATAAGAGTTTTATATGAGGGACAAACTCTCACATTTCAATAATCAACCTGAACATAAATGGACTAAATGCACCACTGAAAAAATATAGAATAACAAACTGGATAAAAACACATGACCCAGTAATTTGCTGCCTCCATAAAACTCATCTCATCACAAAGAATATCCACAGATTCAAAGTTTGAGGATGAAAAACAAATGTTCAGGTGAACAGAACACAAAAGTAGGCAGGAATTGTTATTTTAATATCAGTCAAAACAACTTTTAAGCTATCAAAAAGTAAAAGAGAGGTCGGGCATGGTGGCTCAAGCCTGTAATCCCAACACTTTGGGAGGCCAAGGTGAGAGGATTGCCTGAGCCCGCAGGTTTGAGACCAGCCTGGGCAACATGGTGAGGCCTCATCTCTACAACAAATCAAAAAATTAGCCAGGTGTGGTAGCACACGCCTGTAGTTCTGATTACTTGGAAGGCTGAAGCAGAAGGATTGCCTGAGCCCAGCAGGTCAAGGCTGCGGTGGCTGGCAGCATGCCACTGCACTGCAGCCTAGGCAACAGAGTGAGACTCCAAATCAAAAACAAACAAACAAAAAAGGTAAAAAAAAAAAAAAAGAAAAGAAAAAGAAAGAAAGAAATCAAAGGACACAACATAAGGGTAAAAGATTTGATGACACATCAACAAGAAATATCATCCTAAACATATATGCACCCAACACAGGAGCACCAGTTTTTATAAAGCTTCTGCTAAGTAAACTGAAAAAAATATATTGTCTCTAACACTATTACAGCTGGGGACTTAAATATCTCACTAACAACCCTAGATAAATCATCAAGGCAAAAAATCAACAAAAAGATCTGGAATCTCAACTTGACACTAGACCAAATGGACTTAGATCAAATGGACCTACAGAACACTCCACCCCAAAATCACAGAGTATACATTCTACTCATCACATGGAACATACTCCAAGATCGATCACATCCTCGGCCATATCTCAAGCATAAACAACTTACACATGATTGAAATAGCTCCATGCACCTTCTCAGACAACAGTGGAATGAAAATAAATATCAACACCAACAAAATTCCCCCAAAACCCACAAAAACATGGACACTAAACAGCATAATGCTGAACAACTTCTGGGTCAACATAGAAATCAAAACTGAAATTAAAAGATGCCTGGAAACAAATGCAAACAAATAAGCATCTTACCAAACCTCTGAGATGCCATGAAAACAGTACTCAGAGGGGAACTTATATCTCTGTGAACACACATCAAGAAAATAGAAAGAGAACAAGTTGACAGACTAACAAATCAACTAAGGGAGTTGGAAAGGTAAGATCACCAAAACCCTAATTTCAGCAGAAGACTCTAGATCACCAAAATAAAGGCTCAAATATGGGACACAAAAGACAAAAGTGCCATAGCAAAAAAGCAACAAAACAAAAAGTTGGTTCTTTGAAAGGATAAACAAAATTGATGGGCCCCTAGCCAGAATGACCAAGAAAAAGATAAAAAGTCCAAATAAAAACAATTAGAAACGCAAAAGATCAAGTCACAACTGACTCTGAAGAAATTCAAAAGATTGTCAGAGATTACTATGCACACCTATATAGAAACAAACTCAATAACCTAAATGAAATGGAGGACTTTCTAACATCACACAACCTCCCAAGGTTGAAACAAGAAAAAATTGAGATCCTAAATAGACCAATAACAACCCAGGAAATTGATTCTGTCATAAGAAAACTACCTACCAAAAAAGCCCTGGACCAGACAGGTTTCCAGCAGAATTCTACAAAACATACAAAGAAGAGCTGACACCAATCCTATTGAAAGTATTCCACACAATTGAGAAAGACAGAACCCTCCCCAAATCATTTTATGAAGCTAACATCACACTGATACCCAAATCAGGTAAAGATCCAACAAAGAAATAGAACTACAGGGCTATAATCCCTGATAAAATAGAAGCAAAAATTCTCAACAAGATTCTAGCAAATGGGATCCAACAATACATCTCAAAAATGACCAAGTAGGCTTCATCCCTGGGATGCAGGACTGGTTCAACATTTGCAAGACCACAAACATAATTAAATACATCAACAGATGTAAAAACAAGTACTACATGATTATATCATTAGATGCGGGAAAAGCTTGTGATAAAATCCAGCATCCCTTCTTGATAAAAACCCTCAAACACCTAAGCATAGAGGGAACATATGTCAAAATATTAAGAGCCATCTATGAGAAACCCACACCCAACATATTGCTAAATGAACGTAAATTAAACGCATTTTACCTTAAAACCAGAATAAGATAAGGCAGCCCACTGGGAAGAGGAGAACCAATTCAGTAAATGTGCTGGAAAAACTGGTTGATCACTTGCAAAAGAATGGAACAGGACCCCTACCTATCACCATACACAAAAATCAACTCCAAATGAATCAAAGACCTAAAAGTAAAATCCCAAGCTTTAAGAATCTTAGAAAATACAGAAGACACCCTTATGGAAATTGGAATAGGCAATCAGTTCCTGATCAAAAGCCCATGCCATAAGAGGTAAAATAGACAATTGGGACCTCATCAAACTGAAAAGCTTCTGCAAAGCAAAAGAAACCATCCAGAGAGCAGGGAGTCAGTACACAGAATGGGAAAAAATATTTGCCAGCTGCATATCTGACAAAAGCCTAACATCCAAAGTCTACAAGGAACTCAAACGTGCCGAAAGGGGGGAAAAAACAACCCCATTAAAAAGCGGTTAGGATGGGCTCAGTGGCTAAGTCTATAATCCCAGCAATTTGGGAGGCTGAGGCAAGTGGATTGCCTGAGCCCGTGGGATCAAGACCAGTCCCAGCAACTTGGCGAGACCTCGCCTCTACAATAAAATAAAAAATTAGCCAGGAGTGGTAGCACGCGCCTGTAGTTCTGGCTACTTAAAAGGATGAGGCAGAAAGATTGACTGAGCCCAGTGGGTCGACACTGGAGTGGCTGTGAGCATGCCACTGCACTCCAGCCTGGGTAATGGAGTGAAACTCCAACTCAAAAAAAAAAAGTGGGCAAAAGACATGAATAGAAACTTCTCAAAAGAAGACATATGAGCAGCCAACAGACACATGAAAAAATGCTCAGCCTCACTAATCATTAGAGAAATCCAAGTCAAAGCCACGTTGAGATATCACCTGACTCCAATCAGGATGGCCTTGATTAATAAAACAAAAAACAACAGATGCTGGCAGGGATGTGGAGAAAAGGGACTGCTTTTACATTGTTGGTGGGAATGCAAACTAGTTCAGCCTCTATGAAAAACAGTGTGGTGCCGGGCTCAGTGGCTCAGCCTGTAATCCCAGCACTTTGAGAGACTGAGGCTAGTGGACTGCCTGAGCCCACAGGTTCGAGACCCGCCCAGGCAATTTGGCGAGACCTCGTCTCTACAATAAATCACAAATTAGCCAGGCATGGTAGCGCACACGTGTAGTTCGGCTACTTGAAAGGCTGAGGTGGAAGGATTGCTGGAGCCCAGCAGGTCGAGGCTGCAGTGGCTGGGAGCATGCCGCTGTCCTCCAGCCTGGGTGAAAAAGTGAGACTCCAACTCAAAAAAAAGAACAAGATTATGGACTTCACAGCAACTTGGATGGATTTAGAATCTATAATACTCAGTGATTTATCACTGAGTACCATATGTACTCACGCATAAGCAGACCCTGAACATTTACCATAATACTATAAGAAAGGGATTGGCAGTAGCCGCAAACTATCAGGGGAGAGAGGGGGGACAATAATATAAAAAAAGGTACCTGATCTCAAACCAGGTAAAGTGGGCTTCAAAGGTAGGCCCAAACTTTACCTGTGTGATGACCGCTTGTATACCTAATCCTGAATTGTCCACATCTTTAAAATAAAAGAAAGAAAGAAAGGAAGAAAGAAAGAAAGAAAGACATTACATTGTTTTCTCCAGAAATTAAAACATGAATTACCACGTAATCCAGCAATTCTGGATCATGAAAGCAAGAATACAAAGAGATAAGGGAACACTCATGTTCATAGCAGTAAAATTCCCAACAACCAAAAGGTGGAAGTGTTTATGGACAGATGAATAAATAACAAAACAAAATGTATAAAATTAATGGATATATTGAGCATTAAAAGGAATGAAATTCTGACACATGCTACAACATGGATGAAACTTGAAAATATTATGAAAAGTGAAATAAGCCAGAAAAAAAGACAAATAGTATATGGTTCAACTTATATGAGATGCCCAGAGTAATTAAATACACAGAGGTAAAAAGTAGAATGGTGGTTACCAGCAACCAGGGGGAGGGAGAGATGGGGAGTGGCTGTTGAACGGATACGGAGTTTCAGGTTGCACAAAAATGTGAACATACTTAATACCACTGAACTGTTCACTTACAAATGGTGACAACAGGACCTTTTGTGTTACGTATATTTTACCCCAATTAAACAACAAACAGAATCTGTCATGTACCACAAAATAGTATAGAATTAAAAAGGGGTGCAGTGCTGGTCACAAAGAGGCAGGGGGGAGGAATCCTTGGCAGAGGCCCAAGGCAGAGGGGAGGAATACCAGCCTGAGGGAGGGTTTCAGGGAGAGCAGTGTTGGAGAGGGAGCCGTCACAGCCCAGAGAGAGTTCAGTTTAGAAAACCAGCAAGAAGCCGGGCTCAGTGGCTCAGCCTGTAATCCTGTGCCTTGGGAGGCTGAGGTGAGTGAATTGCCTGAGCCCGCGAGTTCGAGACCTGCCTGGGCAACTTGGCGAGACCTCATCTCTACACTAAATCAAAAACTTAGCCGGGCGTGGTAATGTGCTACTTGGAAGGCTGAGGCGGAAGGATCGCCCGAGCCCAGCAGGTCAAGGCTGCGGTGACCAGGAGTGGCCACTGCACTCCAGTCTGGGCGACAGAGTGAGACTCCAACTCAAAAAAAAAAAAAAAGAAAACCAGCAAGGAGGAAGGTGGTGCTGAAAGAAGGCCCCTGGGAGGGGAAGACCACAGCCCTCTGTGTGGCAAAACAAAGATTTGGAACACGTGGTGTAGGGAGTGAGAGCCCATAGGGTCAAGGAAGAAAAAAAAAAAAGATGAAGATCCAGGAGCATTTTGGGCCAAGAGCCTGTTTAGGGTCTTGGGGGAGGGAGGGGATGAGCAGGGCAGGAGGGATTCCCAGCCAGAGTGAGGACTAGGAGCTGGGGTGAGCCTGGGGCAGGGTGACCCTGGGCAGGTGCTCTTAGTGAGGGCAGGTGAGGGTGGGGCTTGTGAAAGATGAGGCAGGTAGGCAGGGGTGGGTGGTGCACGAGGACCCACAATGCAGAGGGCCCGGGGAGAGACACCCTGGCACCTGTGGGTGGAGTGTGGAGCCCTCAAGAGGGTAAGTCTTGGGGGCAGGAGTGGGGACGAGCCCACCATGAGTTAGGGGCCAGAGCAGACACCTTCCCTGGAGAGGGGGGATGTCTGTGTTGCCCTGAACTCAGCTTAAGGCCCTACTGTCACTAGCACCAGGGCTCCCTGCAGAGGGTTGGAAGGGAGTGGGATGGAGGGAAGACTCCTGGGCAAAAGGCACCACCAGAGAGTTGAGGTCAGGGACAGTCAAGACGGGTGGCCCAGGGGCAGCTGTGGGTGAAGGCTCTTGTAGGAACGGCCCATGAGGGAAAGAGGAGGGGCTTGCGGTGGCAGAGGCAGGAGATGAGGGCCGAGGACACCCTAGAAATGGATGGGAGGGCTGTGGACGGTAAGGGAGAGAGGGAGAGGGGAGGCCGCAGTACTGAGGGCCTGAGAGGGCAGGGAGGAGGTGGGAGCCCCTCCAAGCTGAGTTCTCTATCCTCTATGCTGCATTGAGTCTTGCTTAAGGTACCTTTGAAAAGATGTTTTCAGTGGAGCAGAGAGACGTGTAACAAATAGTTACAAAAGAGTCAGGCTGTTAAAACAAAAAAAGACGAAAAATCGAATGAGGACACACACGGGACCTGTCCCATTGATACTTAAAGTACGTTTGAAACCTGCGTTGCTAGAGCGTTCTTGAGTCGAAACAAAGTCGAGGTGAATCGTATTCCTGAAGCACTGATTTGCGCTTGCGAACGATACAAGACTCTCGGGGCAAGTCTGAAAAATCAGGCGGACTTTCTGATCTAAAGTGTGGAGAATGCAGGGGCAGTGACAGTAAAAGCCCAGCCTATCTGGGCGATGCTCTCTCGGGTTCCACCTCGTGGCCGTGGCCGGAAGGACAGGACGCTGCGAAATTGCACCGGAGGGTCTCACTGAAACCAATAGGGGAACCTGACCTGATTGCGCAGGATGTGCTTTGTTCTAGTAGGGGTCAGGGTAGCAGAGGGCAGACAAGGACACTCAGGGAATAAATGGCAGGGAAAGGAGGCGCACAAACAAGGCCTCAAAGCCTCCAGACCTCTCCTTCTTTCTCTCCCTGTTGGCCTTGGAGACCAACGTGATCCCAGGAGGCACTGCCTGTGGGAGGCAAATAAAGGTGTTGCCACAAAAGGGGGAATGCCTGGCTTCCTTCTCTCAGCTACTGCTGCCAAGTTAAAACTAATGTCTATAATCTCAGCACTCTGGGAGGCTGAGGTAGGAGGATCGCTTGAGGTCAGAATTTCGAGATCTGGTCTCTACATAAAAATTAATTAACAGATAGATGGATGGATAAATAGATAACTAAGTAAATTAGCTGGGTGTGGGGTGCACTCCTGTAGTCCCAGCTACACAGGAGACTAAGGTAGGAGGATCACCTGAGCTCAGGAGGTAGAGGCTGCAGTGAGCCGTGATTGTGACACTGCACTCCAGCCTGGGCTACATAGTGAAACTCTTATTTAAAAAAAAAAGAATTAGACTTATCTCTCTATCTGGTTAGTTTACAATATATGTCCTGATAAAGCACAAAAGAAAAGAGCCAAATTCTGCATGTGATTTTTCTGATGGATAGAGAATCGTGCCACCCTCTCCCCTTCCTCATGGGCATGGCTCTTGCCCCCATTTTCTCTCTACTTCATTGTATCTCACACCTTCTTCACAGGACTTCTCTTCTTGGAGAGCAAACTCCTCCAACTCCAGCATAAATGAGAGACAAGGAACATTGAAGACATCTGTGGCCCTGTCCTGAGATCAGCCCCTCCACCCAGCACTCGCTGTGTGTGTGTGTGTGTGTGTGTGTGTGTGAGAGAGAGAGAGAGAGAGAGAGGGAGAGAGAAAGATGAGGGTCAAAGTGCTTAACCTGGCATCTAGGAAACCTCCCCACCTTGGCACTGCATGCAAGAGTTGGTGTTATGTGCACCTGTACCTTCATGCAGGAGATAGGACAATGATATTCATCAGATCAATAGAGTGCCAAGACCCCGCCCCAGAAGGCTTAAGGGACTCTGCTTTGGAGAGGAGGGTGAGATTGGAGAAGCTACTGACTCCAAGTCTCCAGTCACTCCACAAAGGGATATGGGGGAAAAAATGCAGGATAGTCTAATCCCTACAGGGACCAGGCAAGGAAGTCAGAGTCACTGTGGATGTCACATTCCAAAAAGAAATATTATAACAAAATCTCCGGGTTACATTTTTAAGCTCATTCAATGGCTCAAGTAATACCCACATCATAAAGCCAAATTCCTTGCTCAGGTGAGATCAATAATGTTCACTGTGAGGCACTGTGAAATCTGTAGGTAGAAAGGACAGCTCTGTTTGGGCCTGCAGCCCAATAGTCTCTACATATTGAGACCCCTCGAAAGGGCCCTTTCCCTCAACAGTGCACAGTGAGGCCACTTCTCTAAAAAAAACTTAGACTCTCCTCGTATTCCTAAGGTTTTTACACTTATTCACTGACTTCACCTTAACATCTTACAATAACATAATTTGCTCTGATTCTAAGTGTAGAACAGGACATTGTGCCTGAAGCAGAAAACAATGAACTTGCCACCTCACCTGTCAACCCCTCCATGGCTCTCTGGTGCAATAAAATGGAAAGCCAATAAAATCCATGGCTAGGTAGACAGGAAACTCTCCATTTCAGCAAATGCTTCAGATGTCCTGTCTTGCCTGGAAATGTTCTAGATGAACCCGTTTTAACACATTAAATTTTATATTTTTCTTGCTGGTAATTTTTAAATAATTCGTGTATACTTATGACAAATCAATCTCAAATCAACTGTGGATAAGGTAAGTAAATAAATGTGTAGTTCTCCATAATTTACTGCTAACATCTTTAAATTTTTAGCAACCCCAAATCCAATCACTTCAAAGGCCTCTACTGCTTCCACCCAGAACCATCCTTTCAAGGATAGTGGCCCTGAAGGACCTTCCAGCTCTGCCTGCTTCTCTCAGTCCCTGTTGTCCATCACCCGCACGACAGGCAGAGAGATCCTTTCAAATGGGAATCAGGGCATATCTTTACCACCAGGCCCCACATACTCCAGCATCTTCCCTTCTTAGGCACAATGAAACCCCAGTCCCTCACCATTTCCTACAGGCCCCTCATGAAGGTTCTCTGTGGATACTTTGGCCACCTTCAGCCCTGTTCACTTATCTCCATTCACAACAGCCTCTTTCACTGTTCTGTCTTGTCTCAGGCACCTGTCCCTGCTGTGACTCCCACGTGTACCTGCTTCCCAGGGATCTGTACTGCTCTCTCCTCATACCATTCAAGTCTCTGCTCAAATGTCCTATGGTCAAGTCCTCAGAAATAGCGGGCACGGCGGCTCACACCTGTAATCCCAACACTTTGGGAGGTCAAGGCAGGAGGATTGCTTGAGTTCAGGCATTCAAGACCACCCCAGGCAACACAGTGAGACCTTGTCTCAAAAAAAAAAAAAAAGAAAAAGAAAAGAAAGAAACATCCTGTCAAATTTCTCAAATCATCTTGTCTAAAATAGACATCCTCATCCCATCTCTGATATTTGAATAATTGCTTTTATGTGTTGTCTATCTGTATCACTGATTCATATTATTTGAGGCAGGAACCTTGTCTAATCTCTACTTGTATCCCCAGCATCTAGAACAGTCCCAGTGCAGAGTACAGGCTCAATAAATATGGGTTCAATGAACCAATGAAGGAATAAAAGTTAGTATAGTGCTTTTGGGAGGCAATTTAGGAATATGTATGAGGAGATTTAAATGGTCGTTCTCTTTGAGCTAGTATTTTCTATTTGAGAACTCAATTTTTTTTTTTGAGTAGGGGTCTCACTGTGCCACTCAGGCCGGAGTGCATGATCACAGCTCACCATGGACTCTAACTCTTGGGCTCAAGAGATCCTTCTGTCTCAGTCTCCCCAGTAGCCAGGACTACAGGCGGCACCACCACCATGCCCCATTAATTTTTTTATTTTTTGTAGCTACGAGGTCTCGCTATGTTGCCTCAGCTGGTTTCAAAGTCCTGGGTTCAAGCAGTCCTCCCACCTCAGCCTCCCAAAATGCTGGAATTTCAGGTGTGAGCCACCACAGACAGCCAGCAATCTATGATTTTAAAAACAAAATCTGAAACACAGAGAAATCTTTAGGTATAATACTATCAATCAGACATTATTCACTCCCCCAAAAAACATACAAAAGAAGAATGGCTAGTTCTGTTTTAGAAATGCTATAGAGCTGGTAAAAAGCAGTGTTTTTAAGAAGAGTTTGTAATAACATATGAAGTTGCTTATTAATAATAAGATTTTGAAAAGCAAGATTCAAAATGCCTCATAAAACACAACCACCCTGTGTGGTCCTGCACAGACACATACATACACAGGGCACAGCTGTGGGAAGTTGAGGGCGGCTCAAAGCACAGCTGCAGGACCTTCCCACTGATGTCTGCACCAACCTCCCAGGCAGAGGCTCACTGGGTCCTCCCAATGGAGACAAAGGGTAGTTTCTATCTTTCTGCTTCTATCCATTTTTTATATTTTCTGTCACTGAGCAGGTTTTACTTTCTAATAGAAAAAGATACCTATGATAAAATTTTAAAATAATTTAAAATAAAATTTTAATGAGAAACTCCAACTCAGCTTGAAGACAAATCCCCTCTCGACTCTGCAGGACAGAACCTTCTATTGATAGTGCCTTCAGAAGGAAGAGAGGAACACTTCCTCTGTGAGTCCTGCCCAGTTCTTAGGTTAGAGGCCTTGGCTGAAGTTTAAGGCAACACCAAGGATATGATCAATTTCTCGATTATGATTGTCATATCATACTAATGTCAACATACCCAAGAGTGAGATGAATTCTGTCATTTTCACAGTTTGAGCATCTGAGTCCTTGAGATCATGAATGCCTGACTTGACCTCGAAGCTTAAAGAACACTCAGTCTCTTGAAACCCCTCGGGCACAGCCCACACCAACAGGCTTCACATAGCAGGAAGAACACCCAGGTTCAGGGCCTATGACCATTCACACTTGCAGACCATCCACATGCAGTGGAGGCAGAAGAGGGGCCCATGGAAGAGCCCAGGCCCATCCCTAAGCTGTAGGTGACAGGTGGGCAGGTCAGTCAGCCACTGAGTGTGGTCTTAGCATTCCTGGAGCTATCATCATTTTTCTCCTTAAGACCCCACTTCTGCACACAGCAAAACATAAACTCCTTGTGTAGTAGTCTTCTCCTTTGAAGTGTAAACATTCCCTAATCCCTTTTTTTTTTTTTTTTTTTTTTGAGTTGGAGTCTCACTGTATCACCTAGGTAGTAGCACACTCACAGCCACCCCAGCGTTGACCTGCTGGATCTCAGCAATCCTTCTGCCTCACCCTTCCAAGTAGCCAAAACTACAGGCATGCACCACCATGCCCAGCTTCTTTTTTTTATTGTAGAGACGATGTCTCACCATGTTGCCCAGGCTGGTCTCGAACCTGTGGGCTCTGGCAATCCTCTCACTTCAGCTCCCAAAGTGCTGGGATTACAGGCTTTTACCACCATGCCCAGTCAATTCTTTTTTTTTTTTTTGAAAGGATTCCTTCTCCTTATTCAGTTCCCCTCCTTCCACACCTTTTCTCCTCAAGTCTCCCCCAAGTTCCTTCTCTCCCTCACTTTTTTCTCTCCTCATCCTCCTCCCTGTTCCTCCTCCCCCATTGTCTTCACATGTCTCTTACCCCACGTCTTGTTCTCACTTCTCTGACCCTCTCTGTCTGCACAGTCCTCTTACTCTTCCATCATCTCAAGCACAGAAACCCAGCCTCATTCCATTCCTGAGTCTTGAAGCCAGCCATTGTCACTCCTAGTGACACCCCATTTGGATAAGCTCCTAACTCCCACTGAATTAGCCTCAGAATTGCAGCTGAGAATTTGGAGCCAAGGCAGGAGGTCATTCTGGGGTTTGCACCTGGCTGATCTGGAAGGTGGTCCTGAAAAATAGTGGGTGACTAGGTGGGCTCTGGGGAGTATGGACATGCTTGATGAGAGGAGAACAGACAGAGGGTAAGGTTCTAAGAACAAACAGCAGCAGACTCTGTGCCCAGCAATGGGATTTCGAAAATTTTCTTCCAACCACGTTTTTCTTGTGGTTTCCCATTCCACCTTCCTGTCTGGTAGGCCATCACAGGTACACATTGATCAAACACCTACTGTATGCCAGGCAATGCAAGAGGAATCAAACCTTCTTGCCCTCAAGGTTGACCCAGTCCTTCTCAGGCAGAGATCAGCAAGGAAGTTAGAACACAAATGGTTAGTGGCACACGCAACCTTACTTTGTGGATATATAGGTAGACCATAAGCTCTGACCAAGGAGTCACAGAATCTTCAAAAAAGAAAGAACATTTGGTCTGTGTTTTGAGGTATAAGTAGGAGCCCAACACGCACCCAGGGCAAGAGAACATTCCTCAGAATCCAGGATGTGAATTTCTTTTCCTGGGTCCAGACAAGACTCAGATTAAGCTGACTGAGGATCCAGGTGCTTCCTGGCAAGAAAGTGTATTGCCCCATCTCACTATTCATAAATCACAGCTACTCAATACTGAGAAGCGGGGGCGCTGATTTGAAAAGTAGAATACTTCGGGACAGTTGGTTAAAATTCAAGGTTTCTGATTCAGTAGATCTGGGATAGAACCTGGAAATTGCATTTCCAACAAGTTTCCAGGTGGTGCCAATGCTGCTTGTACTGGGACCACCCTCTGAGAACCACTGCCCCAAGGCAATCTGGTTTGTTTCTGGTAACAGCAGAGGGCTGGAAGAAGGTCATAAGGCAGAGGTATAGGATAGACTAGACCATGCCTGGCTCATCCTAGAGAGCTCCCCAGCCCAAGGCCCAGTGTTCAATTTCCTTGGAGTCCCAGGAGTGGCAAACACACAGAAAGAAACCCTATGTGGGCCCAGTGGGTGATCCAGAGGCTCAGCTTCACACAGCACCTGGTGCTCCTGCAACTCCACAGACTGTCTCCCACACCCTCAGTCCTTCCCACCTCTCATAGCACTGACCTCTAGACCCTACACTACTGCCCTGGGCTCCTGGGCCTCTGGTGAGACACGAGGAGCTCTGAGTGCACCTTCTGATCCGGACATAGGGTGACCGAGTTTGACAAGTACTCAGAATGGACTAAGAATGAGGTCATTGACAATTTGGCAAATGGTTTCAATTGTGTGTCCTGGAGGAGAATTAGCAACGTTGTTTTCTTTTCTAAATACAACATCCTTGATCCCACATGGACACTAGAGGGCATCCTGAACATGCTGAAGCTGCAGTTGTCCTGTTGGACCAAGTTGCCCAGGCTGGTCTCAAACCAGTGGACTCAGGCAATCCTCTCACCTCGGCCTCCCAAAGTGCTGGGATTATAGGCATGAGCTACCATGTCCAGCCTCTAAAGTTTTAAAACACAAAACACTGCTCTGTGGTAATAGTGATCAGATCTATTGCTGCTGGGGGCAAAGCTGAATACAGGGGGGCAAAGAGAACTTTTTATATCTTGATAGGAGCATGGGTGACATGGCTGTATTTGTCAGAATTCATTGATGGATTTGCTAAAGTTCTGAGCATTTCACTATATGTAAATTGTCATTTTAACTGGGGTAAGATGATATCACATTGGGGTTTTGATTTGCATTTCTTGGATGATTAGTGAGGTTGAGCATGTTTTCATATACCTGTTGGCCATTAGTATATCTTATTTTGAGAAATGTTTATTCAGATCTTTTTCCCATTTTTAAACAGATGATTTGTTTTTTCTTTTTTTGTTGTTTTTGTTTGTTTGTTGTTTTTTGAGTTGAAGTCTTACTCTGTCACCCAGACTGGAGTGCAGTGGCACACTCCCGGCCACCGCAGCCTCGACCTGCTGGGCTCTGGCGATCCTTCCGCCTCAGCCTTCCAAGTAGCCGGAACTACAGGCACGTGCTACCACACCCGGCTAATTTTTTGATTTATTGTAGAGATGTGGTCTCGCCAACTTGCCCAGGCGGGTCTCGAACCCGCGGGCTCAGACAATCCACTCACATTCAGCCTCCCAAGGGCACGGGATTACAGGCTGAGCCACCAAGCCCAGCATGATTTTTTTTTTTTTATTCTGCAACTTTACTAAATTCATCTGCCAGTTTCAAGAGTTTTTTTTAATGGAGTCTCTAGATTTTTCAAAGTATATAGTTGTGTTATCTGCAAGCAAGGCTAATTTGACTTATTCCTTTCCAGTTTGGATGCTTCTTATTTCTTTCTCTTGCTTAATTGCTCTGGTCATGACTTCCAATGTTATTTTGAAAAAAGGTGGTGAGAGTGGACATCCTTGTCTTGTTCCAGTTCACAGAGGAGATAATTTCAGCCATTCTCCATTGAGTATGATGTTGCCGTGGGTTTGATATACATGACCTTAATCATTTTGAGGTATGTTCCTTCTATACTTGTTTTGATGAGGGTTTTTTTCTTAAGGGGATGTTGAATTTTATAAAATGTTTCTTCGGTGTGTATTTAAATAATTATATGGTTTTGTTGTTGGTTCTGTTAATGTGATGTATCATGTTTATTGACTTGCATGTGTTGGACCATCCTTGGCATCCCTGGGATAAACCCTACTTGATCATGCCATGGAATCTTTTTGATGTGCTGCTGGATTTGGTTTGAAAGAGTTTTGTTGAGGATTTTCACATTGACTTTTATCAGTGATATTAGTTTGCAGTTTTCTTTTTGGCTGTGGCCTTGTCTGGTTTTGGTAACATGGTAACATGTTACCAAATGTTACATTGCGTTTGGAAGTATTCCCTCCTCTTAAATTTTGTTGAGGAGCTGGAAGTCTCCCAATGTGCTGGAACTACAGGCATGAGACACTGTTCCCCACCTATAGCTCCTTTATTTTTTAAGTTTTGTTAATATTATCTATACTTGCTGTTTCCATTTCCTTTCTTGCTTTTAAAACATTTTTAGTTTGTCTTTTCTCCTTCCTTCGCCCTTCCTCCCATCTTCCCTCCCTTCCTTTTTTCTTTTGTTCCTTCCTTCTCTTTCCCCTCTGCCCTCCTTACTTGCCTCCCTCTCTTTTTTCCTTTTTTATTTTGAGAGATTCCTTACATGAAATATTTCTATGTGGTTGTGCTAAAAGGAGGTATTATCTGGATCTATATGATAAATGTACAATGCCACGATATATGAGATAAAGTAAATAAAAGAAAGTTATTAATAGAGGCTGAAGGAAAAATGCCTAGGGTAATTCTCCAGCCAAGACAGTGAATTTTAACCTTAATTCCTCACTTTCAGCAGGTTTTTTCAGAACACATGAACAACAAAAACTCTTGCACATTCCTGGTAGAAGTTTAGATTGGTACAAGCACCTTGGAAATCAAATTAGCCTTATCTAGTATGGTTGAAGTCCATGCACCATATACTCTCCATCCCACTCCTGATCATATACTCTGGAGACTTTCTTGCCTATGTGCTTGGAGACATGGACACTAATATTTATGGCAAAAGCTGGAATCAATCACATATACATCAATAGGAAGATAGGAAAATTGAGATATTATTATAACATGTAAAACTTCATCAGCAAAAATGAATGAATGCCCGGGCTCGGTGGCTCAGCCTATAATCCCAGCACTTTGGGAGGACGAGGTGAGTGAATTGCCTGAACCCACGGGTTCGAGACCAGTCTGAGCAACTTAGTGAGACCTTGTCTCTACAATAAATCAAAAATTACCCGAGCGTGGTAGCTCGTGCCTATAATTCTGGCTACTTGGAAGACTGAGGTGGAAGGATCGCCGGAGCCCAGCAGGTCGAGGCTGTGGTGGCCGGGAGCGTGCCACTGCATTCTAGTCTGGGCCACAGAATGAGACTCCAACTCAAAAAAAAATGAATGAATGATGACAGCCTCCCATATCAGGGGTAACTCTCCTACACATAATGTGCATCACAGAAGAATACATGCAGAATGAGTTTGCCATACAGAAAGTTTCAAACAGGCAAAGGTAACTGATATTTGGGTTGGGGATGTATGCACTTATCATAAAAAATCTTTAGAGAAATGCAAGAAGTTGTAAGACTCAGGAGACAGGCTCCTTCTGGGGGATGGGATTGGGCAGCAGCCCATGGAGACTTCATAGGTTTCGCATAAGTTCTGCCAGTGCTGGCTGCCCAGGCAGTTACTTGATCATAGCTCCTAATACTGGCAGTTTTCAAATTGTAACTTGTAAACCATTCCTGGATTTGTTTTTTCTTTTCTTTTCTTTTTTTTTTTTTTTTTTTGAGTCAGAGTCTCACTCTGTTGCCCAGGCTGGAGTGCAGTGGCATGCTGACAGCCACCTCAGCCTCGACTTGCTGGTCTCTAGTGATCCTTTGGCCTCAGCCTTCCAAGTGGCTGGAACTACAGGCATGTACCACCACGCCCAGCTAAATTTTTTATTTATTGTAGAGATGAGATCTCACCAAGTTGCTCAGGCTGGACTTGAACTCGTGAGCTCAGGCAATCCTTTCAACTCAGCCTCCCAAAGTGCTGGGATTGTAGGAGTGAACCACTGTGCCCAGCTTCGATTTTTTTTTTAATGAAAATAAAATAGTTCTTTGCAAGAACTACTCACATTGGAACAAAGTCACAGTCAATTGTAATGAGTCACGATAGAGAGGACCAGGATCCCCTGAAAATAGCCTTGACTAGAAATGATCTTTGGTTCATGGCATCTCTCTAGATTTTCTGGTGTACAATGTTCAATCTGACATGCAAGGCAATTCCACCTTGCATGATGGGTTCCTTATATGTTTCCACACACACAGCTGAATTAAACTTCTATAGAACTGGAAAAGAACATTGTTGATCAAAATAAACAGGAAAATACCAGTGATGGAGTAGAAAATATTAATGGAAAACCCAACAGAGCTGCTTTAGAAAAAAATCAAAGAAGCACTTGATAGTAGTGCTGTTGAGAATCACAGTGGTATCCAAATCACTTCTACCACATCTCATTAAAAGACACATAGAAAGATGTGAAATTTATTATAGGATGCCCACTGTATAGCCTTATTCCTAGATTGGAGTTAAACATTTCTTCCTGCTACATCAAGCAAAACTGTTGTCAAGATGCTAAGGTGTATAGGCTGAGCTAAGAGATTCACATTTGTCTAACTGAAAAGCAGTCTGGTTAGGTAAACATTTTTGAAGATGATGTTTGAGTAAGAAAATTGATGTATTTGGCATTCTTAAACTAAATGGAATGTCATAGAAAAAATAGTTATTATGTTAAAGGAATTATTATTATGTGACTTAAGTCTTGGAACTATTTGATCTAGCTTCTGTATGTTTACAAATTTATTGCAACTTACTGAAAAGGATATTATTACTTTTTTTATTTTTATTTATTTTTTTTTTTTAGTTGCAGTTTCACTCTGTCACCCAGGCTGGAATGCAGTGGCAGAATGGTGGCTCTACACAACCTTGAACTCCTGGACTCAGGCAGTATTTCTGCCTCAGCCAATTGAGTAACTGTAACTACAGGCATGTGCCACCACACCTAGCTCATTTTTATGTTTTTTGTAGAGATGGGGGTCTCACTATGTTTCCCCGGCTGATCTTGAACTCCTGGGCTCAAGGGATCCTTCCTCCTTGGCCTCCCAAAGTGCTGGGATCCCAGGTATAAGCCACCACACCCAGTGAAGAGGACATTATTTTTAAATGCATTTGCAAGAAAACCATAGAGATACTGTAGTTTTTATCTCAAGCTTTTTTTTTTTTTTTTCTCATCTTTACATTTGTCTCTATGTCATCTTTATATGTCTCTTATAAATGCTATGCCAGATACAGGAAAAGGAAAATAGCTAAAATCAAGGTCCTGGGTCATGACTGTTTATACTATGGATCCAATCCAGGATTTTTTAAAAACCAAACTCTAGGCCTGAGTCCTTCTTGCCTTTAAATGATTGGCTACAAAATCAGATCTGAGTAAGACTCCAACTCAAAAATAAATAAATAGTTTTAAAAGTAAAGTTTTAAGTTAAAAATGTCATTATTTCCTTACCTGAAGGATTAAAGGAAGCAGGAACCCAATGGCTTGGCAGTTTGGGAAGAACACTTGATGATGGCTGCTCACTAAATTTGGCTCCAACATAGTTTTTTGTTGTTTGTTTATTTTTGTTTTTGTTTTTTTTCTAAGTTGGAGTCTCTCCATCACCCAGGCTGGAGTGCAATGGCACGCTCATGGCCATCCCACAGCGTCAACCTGCTGGGCTCTGGCAATCCTACTTCAGCCTTCCAAGTAGCCGGAATTACAGGGCAGCATAGTTTTGATTAGCTTGAAATTTTAAAAGTAAGTTGGGACTTGATAAGCTAGAGTTTCAATTTTGATTATTTAGAAAGCTTTTGTTCTTCCCCTGATTTTGTATGGCCTGTCATGCAGCTCTGATGAGTTATAACCATGTCCTCTTCCTTTTTTCTTATAAACAGTCTTCATCTGGGAATTCTGATCCTTGGTCTTCTGTCATTGGGTCTTATTCCATTTCTAGTTTAAGAGGCTGGAATGTTACACCTCTCTCCACCACCCCTTCAGCTTCTTTGTCCCCTTTCATTCTGCTTTTCAGAGTACAGGATCTCCACTACGTGTCTTCTTCGTTGCTGACAAGCCCAGGATAACAGGTGTTGCTTTCTTCTGTGTGTGTGTGTGTGTGTGTGTGTGTGTGTGTGTGTGTGATTTTTTTTTTTTTTTTTTTGAGTTGGAGTCTCACTCTGTCGCCCAGGCTGGAGGGCAGTAACACGCTTCCGGCCACTGCAGCCTCAACCTGTTGGGCTCCAGCGACCCTTCCGCCTCAGCCTTCCAAGTAGCTGGAACTACAGGCTCAGCCACCAAGCCCGGCTTGTGTGATTTTTTTGAAGAGACGAGGTCTCACCAAGTTGCCCAGGCTGGTCTCAAACCCCTGGGCTCAGGCAATCTTCTCGCCTTGGCCTCCCAAAGTGTTGGGATTACAGGTTGAACCACCTCGCCCAGTTGGTGTTTCTTTCTGCTGGATCCTTTCCTTTGTTTCACTGCAGAAGTTTTCATGGGCGAATCTGCTGATTTCAACCTAGGAACTGAGGCCAACATCTGTGTCTCCTCAGCACACATGTTTGAGAGAAGTTCTAACAACTTCAGGCTCAGAACTCTGGCGGCGGCAGCAAAGGCTCCCTCTCAAAGTCGAGGCCTCCCTCCCTTTCAAACGAATGATGAGGTAGGGATGTAATAAAGCCCATGAGCACCTATAATCTAGCTGCTGACCACCTCGGCATCTCCAAACCCTACACTTTCTTTATTATTTGAAAGAATACATGATTGATACTACTCTTTTCTTAAATTTTGTTTGTTTGTTTGTTTGTTTAGAATTCACAGGGGAGGATGTCTGGGAAAGGGGTTTTTCTGATGGGAAGGAATTTACTTATAATTCGATTTCTTAATGAATATAGGACTATTTATATATTCTATTTATTCTTCTGTTGGCTTTATACAGTCATGTTTTCTAAATTTGCACCCAAATTGTGAAAAATATTGTCATAAAGTAGTTTCTATAATCGTAATATTTGGCCGGGCTCAGTGGCTCAGCCTGTAATCCCACGCCTTTGGGAGGCCGAGGTGAGTGGAT
>NW_007258799.1:61431-64093 GCF_000164805.1 Carlito syrichta
AGCGCGTGCCTATAGTTCCAGCTACTTGGAAGGCTGAGACAGAAGGATCGCCGGAGCCCATCAGGTCAAGGCTGCAGTGGCCAGGAGCAGCCACTGCACTCCAGTCTGGGTGACAGAGTGAGACTCCGACTCAAAAAAAAAAATAGTAATATTTTATTTTCATTTTAATAATATCCATGCCAGACAAAATGGCTCATACCTGTAACCCCAACACTTTGGGAGGCTGAGGCGATGGGATTGTCTGAGACCATGGGTCCAAGACCAGACTGGGAAACATGGCGAGACCTTGTCTCTACACTAAATCAAAAAAGTTAGCTGGGATTGGTGGCGCATGCCTGTAGTTCCGGTTACTTGGAAGGCTGAAATGGAAGAATCGCCTGAGTCCAGCAGGTCAGGGCTGTGGTGGCCATGAGAGTCCCATTGCACTCCAGCCTGGGCGACAGAGTGAGACTCTGACTCAAAAATAATAGTACTACTAATACTAATACTACTAGTAATAATATCCATGATATATGTTATCCCTTTTCACAGTCTTCATTTTGTTTTCCCTCTTTTTTATGATTGATCTTGCTGGGGTCTTTTTTTCTTTTTTTTGAGTTGGAGTCTCACTGTTGCCCAGACTGGAGTGCAGTGGCCGCTCCTGGTCACCGCAGCCTCAACCTGCTGGGCTCCGGCGATCCTTCCGCCTCAGCCTTCCAAGTAGCTGGAACTACAGGCGTGTGCTCCACGCCTGGCTAATTTTTGATTTATTGTAGAGATGAGGTCTCGCCTGCCAGGCGGGTCTCGAACCCGCGGGCTCAGGCAATCCACTCACCTCAGCCTCCCCAAGGCGTGGGATTATAGGCTGAGCCACCGAGCCCACCTTGCTGGGGTCTTTAAAATATTTTGCCAATTTTTCCTCTTTCTTTAATATATTAATAATAATTATTTTGAAGTAATTTACTAATATGGGCTTCAATATCCAGGGTCCTCTCTGAGTTTGATTCTGTTGATTGCTTTATCTTTTTTTTTGAGTTGGAGTCTCACTCTGTCACCCAGACTAGAGTGCAGTGGCAAGCTCCAGGCCACTGCAGCCTCGACCTGCTGGGCTCCAGCGATCCTTCTGCCTCAGTCTTCCAAGTAGCCAGAACTACAGGCACACGCCACCACACCCAGCTAATTTTTGATTTATTATAGAGATGAGGTCTCACCAAGTTGCCAGGATAGGTCTCAAACCTACGAGCGCAGGCAATCCACTCACCTTGGCCTCCCAAAGTGCTGGGATTACAGGCTGAGCCACCAAGCCCGGCCAATTGTTTTATCTTCACTGGTTCCATTTTTTCTGACGCTTTGAATTCCAGATGTTCTGAATGATGTTCTAGGTGCTGGATTTTGCTATCTTGCTTGAAAGACTGCTAACATCTGTTTGGTAGTTAATTAGTTCCTGAAGAATCACCTTTAGTTAAAATCAGAACCGCCAGCCTCCGTGGCTCAGCCTGTAATCCCAGTGCTTTGGGAGACTGAGGTGAGTGGATTGCCTGAGCCCGCGGGTTCAAGACCCGCCTGAGCAACTTGGCGAGACCTCATCTCTACAATAAATCAAAAAATTAGCCAGGAGTGGTAGCACGTGCCTGTAGTTCCAGCTACTTGGAAGGCTGAGGCGGAAGGATCGCCGGAGCCCAGCAGGTCGAGGCTGCGGTGGCCGGGAGCCTCCAGCCTGGGCAACAGAGTGAGACTCCAACTCAAAAAAAAAAATCAGAACCACAGGGTCAGGCACGGTGGTTCACACCTATAATCCCAGCACTTTGGGAGGCCAAGGTAAGAGGATTGCCTGAGTCAATGGGCTCAAGAACAGCCTAGGCAACTTGGCGAGACCTCATCTCTACAATAAATCAAAAAATCCACCGGGCATGGTGGTACGTGCCTATAATTCCAGGTACTTGGAAGGCTGAGATGGAAGGATTCACTTGAGCCCAGCAGGTTGAGGCAGCAGTGACCAGGAGTGTGCCACTACCCTCCAGCCTGGACGAGAGTGAGATTCCAACTCAAAAAAAAAAAATCAGAACCACAGTGATTCTGCTTACGCTTGATTTTAGACTTTGCTAAGATGGGTCTATTTCAGTTACTCACTCCAAGGCCATGGTTTTTACTCATGGGACTTCACCATCCTAATGTCGCAACTAAAATCCAGATGTGGCTCAGCTACAATTCCAGGATCTCCTTAGCACTCTGAAACCATAAGCATTTCTACTTAGCATGTGATCCTTAAGCAGCTATTCTCTGATGGGCTTCTTAGAGTATCACCTGGAGCATATGCAGCTTAGGAGTATAGTTTTGGGGGTTTCTTCTCTGTAGCTTCCTCCTTCAACACCTTGCTCCCAAATCTCAGTTACCTTGGTAACCCTGAACTCTGATCTCTGTTTCCTTTACTAATGAGATTAATTATCTCTGTTTGGGCTTCAGTTCTCTGCATTATAATTGGGAGTAAGGTTTTAGGAAGAAAGCTGATGAGTATGTGAGTCTCACTTTTAGGCATTTCCACCTTTTTTTTTTTTTTTGAGTTGGAGTCTCACTCTGTCATCCAGACTAGAGTGCAGTGGCATGCTCCCAACCACCACAGCCTCAACCTCCTGGGCTCTGGCAATACTTCCGCCTCAGCCTTCCAAGTAGCTGGAACTACAGG
>NW_007258799.1:64493-65974 GCF_000164805.1 Carlito syrichta
GGAGAAGAGGAAACACAAGAAGAAGCGCCTGGTGCAGAGCCCCAACTCCTACTTCATGGACATGAAATGCCCAGGATGCTATAAAATCACCACGGTCTTCAGCCATGCACAAACAGTAGTTTTATGTGTTGGCTGCTCCACTGTCCTCTGTCAGCCTACAGGAGGAAAAGCAAGGCTCACAGAAGGATGATCCTTCAGGAGGAAGCAGCACTAAAAGCACCCGAATCAAGATGAATGGGAAACCATCCCAATAAACACATTTTGGATTAAATAAATAAATAAATAATAAATAAATAAAAACAAAAGTTCGTATGTTAGCCGGGTTCGGTGGCTCAGC
The DNA here is from genome assembly GCF_000164805.1 of Carlito syrichta. Classification (NCBI taxonomy): domain Eukaryota; kingdom Metazoa; phylum Chordata; class Mammalia; order Primates; family Tarsiidae; genus Carlito; species Carlito syrichta. The sequence continues at coordinate 64,831 of NW_007258799.1, forward strand.
CTGTAATCCCGTGCTTAGGGAGGTCGAGGTGAGTGAATTGCCTGAGCCCGCGGGTTCGAGACCCGCCTGGGCAACTTGGCGAGACCTCATCTCTACAATAAATAAAAAAAAAAATTAGCCGGGCATGGTAGTGCGCGCCTGTAGTTCCAGCTACTTGGAAGGCTGAGACAGAAGGATTGCCAGAGCCCAGCATGTCGAGGCTGCAGTGGCCAGGAGCATACAACTGCCCTCCAGTCTGAGTGACAGAGTTAGACTCCAACACACACACACAAAAAAAATTCATATGTTATATTTTAGTGCCTAGTTGCAAGCTCAGTTTCAGCTTTAACAACCTCATACACACACACACCACTTTGTTATACTAGATGTACATATGTCCTTTGAAGTATAAATCACCTTTTCAATTTAATGTAGAAATGGCTTAAGCTATTTGTGTCTCATTAAAAACAAAAACACAGTTTCTTATCCAAATATCTTAAGACAATTCTCTTACTTTGGAGGTAATTTTACTTTTTCATATTTGTCTCTACTGTTTATATGATTTATTTTGCTTTATATTAACATATAGAGGTAAGATTTAATCATGACATGTCTGGTATAATGTTCATAACAAGCAAGAATTTAGGAATCAAAAGATAGGCTAGAAATCTCCAGGAATAATCACAAGTGAACAAGATAAGAAAATAATAATGAGCAAATTGACCAGGTGATGGCTGCATGCATGTAATCCCAGCACTTTGAGTGACTGAGGTGGGAGGATTGCTTTAGCCCAGGAATTGGAGATCAGTCTGAGTAACACAGCAAAACCTCATCTCTATTATTTTTATTTTGTTGTTGTTGTTGTTGCTTTTTAGTTTGAGTCTCACTCTGTCACCTAGACTGGAGTGCAGTGGCCTCTCTCGACCACCGCAGCCTCAACCTGCTGGGCTCCGGTGATCCTTCTGCCTCAGCCTTACAAGTAGCTAGAACTACAGGCGCGTGCTAACACACCCAGCTAATTTTTTTTTAATTTTTTTTGTAGAGATGAGGTCTCACTAAGTTGCCCATGCGGGTCTCAAACCCGCAGGCTCAGGCAATCCACTTACCTCAGCCTCCCAAGGCGTGGGATTACCCAAGACCCGCCTGGGCAACTTGGCGAGACTTC
>NW_007258799.1:66300-67192 GCF_000164805.1 Carlito syrichta
CAGTTGCTCTGGCATACCTAGCTGTGAAAAGCAAAATAATAAATGTTGTACCACGTCCTTGTAGGCTTCTTCCAGTTTTTGCTGAAGCTAAAATAACATGAGAAAATGTATCTACAGTCACATGCAAATAAGACAATTTTCCAAAGCTGTTAGGTCTCAGTCCTCCAGAGTTGACTCCTCCTGGAGCTGGAACAAAATTTTTTTAATTCTCAGAGAGTAAACTGAATGTAAATTGTTTATAATTCTCTGGGCTTAAAGGTATAGTAAAGAAACAATTCTGTAAATTAATAACTATAATATTAAAGTTAACAGGTATAGCAATACAGGCTGTAACACTCCATGGCTCCCATAGCAGTGTTAACAGCTCTTAAATCCTGTAAAAGTCTCCATATATCAGATTTTTTTCTTAATTACAAAACTTAGGCTTTTCATTAACTTGGACAGGTTCCTGCATTACCTGTCTGTCTTTACCAAGTCCCTTAAAAGGATCATAGCCTATCTACAGCATTTGTGCTGAAGCTTTATCATTAGGGCTATATAAATGCATGCTTATTTGAGCAAGAATATCTCTTCCCCATAATGTAAAGGGGATAGATGGGCAAAAAGTTTTTGAAGTCTTATCTGTCCAATTTAAAATTTTTAGAGTTATTGGCAAGGACCTGACTCCGGTAATTGTATATATATATATATATGTTCCCCGTTTGTTCATTCATCTCGTTTCTGGACAGACCTTGCCTTAGGGTGCTGCAGGCCCCCCGGAGTGCGCGGGTTGATAGGCAAGCAGGTTAGTTGTATAGTGTCGCCGACGGACTATGCGACTGGTTATCGCTGTAAAAAGAGCGATTTAGTTTTTGTAGAGATATTATTGTATATTGTGTATATTGGTGTTTTG
>NW_007258799.1:67212-68978 GCF_000164805.1 Carlito syrichta
AAAGAAAGAAGTCTTGGTTGTTTACAGTTTTTAGTGATTATATTTAAAGCTGTTCTAAACGCTCACATACAGGTTTTTATGTGGACCTAAGCTATAAATTCACTTGAGTAAATATCAAGGAGTGATGGTAAGACTATGCTTAGCTTTGTAAGAAACTTCCGAATGATCTTACAAAGTGGCTTTTTTTTTTTTGAGTTGGAGTTTCACACCGTCGCCCAGACTGGAGTGCAGTGGCACGCTCTCAGCCACTGCAACCTCGACTCACTGGGCTCCAGCGATCCGTCCGCCTCAGCCTTCCAAGTAGCTGAACTACAGGCCTGTGCTACCACACCTGGCTAATTTTTGATTTATTGTAGAGATGACATCTCGCCAAGTTGCCCGGACGGGTCTCAAACCCGCGGGCTCAGGCAATTCATTCACCTCGGCCTCCCAAAGCTCTGGGATTACAGGCTGACCCACCGAGCCCGGCCCAAAGTGGCTTTAATATTTTGCATTCTCATCAGCAGTGAATAAGAATTTCTGTTACTATATATTATTTCTAGCATTTGATCATCAGTTTTTAAAATTTTAACAATTCTGGTAGTGTAGTAGTATTACATTGTTGTTACAATTTGCATTTCCTAGTGACAAATGATGATAAGCCTCTTTTTTTCTTCTTCTTTTTTTTTTTTTTGGAGTAGAAGACTCACTTTGTCACCTAGGCTGGAGTGCAGTGGCACGCTCATGACCACCACAGCCTCGACCTGCTGGGCTCAAGTGATCCATCCACCTCAGCCTTCCAGTAGCAGAAACTACAGGCACACTCCACCTGTCCAGCTAATTTTTTTTTTTTATTGTACACACGTGGTCTCACCAAGTTGCCCAGACTGGTCTCGAACCTCTGGGCTCAGGCAATTTTCTTGCCTCTGCTTCCCAAAGTGCTGGGATTACAGGCATGAGTCACCATGCCCAGCAGCCTTTTGTCTACTGTATATTTCCCACCCATATACCTTCTTTGGTAAAATGTCTGTTCAGATCTTTCACTCATTTTTTGTATTTTTTGTTTTGTTTTGTTTTGCTTTTGAGTTGGAGTCTCACTCTGTCGCCTAGACTGGAGTGCAGTGGCCACTCCCGGCCACCGCAGCCTCGACCTGCTGGGCTCCGGCAATCCTTCCGCCTCAGCCTTCCGAGTAGCCGGAATTACAGGCATGCACTACCACGCCCAGCTGATTTTTTGATTTATTGTAGAGATGAGGTCTCACCTGCCCAGGCGGGTCTTGGACCCGCGGGCTCAGGCAATCCACTCACCTCAGCGTCCCAAAGGCGCGGGATTACAGGCTGAGCCACCAAGCCCAGCTGTATTTTTTGGTTTTCATTTTTTGTTTTTTGAGTTGGAGTCTTACTCTGTCGCCCAGACTGGAGTGTAGAGGTCGCTCCTGGCCACCTCAGCCTCAACCTGCTGGCCTCGGCAATCCTTCTGCCTCAGCCTTCCAAGTCGCTGGAACTACAGACACGCACTACCACACCCGGCTAATTTTTTTTGATTTATTGTAGAGATAAGGTCTTGCCAAGTTGTCCAGGTGGGTCTCGAACCCGTGAGCTCAGGCAATCCACTGACCTCAGCCTCCCCAGCACAGGATTTTTTTTTTAGTTGGAGTCTTACTCTATCATCTAGGCTGGAGGGCAGTGGCACATTCAAGGCCACCACAACTTTGACCTGCTGGGCTCAGGCAATCCTGCCTCAGCCTTCCAAATAGCTGGAACTATAGGCATGCACCACCATGCCC
>NW_007258799.1:68998-78050 GCF_000164805.1 Carlito syrichta
GCAAGGTATAGCTAACTTACATGGCACACTGTCACCATTTACTGGGTCTACTCGACTAAAGACTTTGAGTTCCAATTGCCAAAAAGGCTTTCATTAAGCTAGAGAATGCCTATCTAAATTTCATAAAAAATGGTAATCCTTTTAAATCAACAACGAGCCACCCCTGAGAGTACAGGACTGAACTTGTGTTCCTCCACCACAACAATATTAACTCCGGACATTCCGGTAGCACCAATTCCTGTGGGAGAAGGGCCCTGTCCCAGAAGGAATAGTGGGTGTAATATTAAGCAGAAGTTCTTTGTCTTTACAAGGAATTTCCATTATTTCTGGAGTGGTGGATTCGGATTACACAAGAGAAATCCAGGTGCTTGTTGCTCTCCCTAGCAAAACTGTGCAGTTTAACAAAGGTCAGAGAAAAGCCCAGTTGCTGCTCCCGCCTTATCGTAAAACAGGTAAAATTAACTAACCTGCCTAGAGGTGACTCTGGATTTGACTCTAGCGATGTTGTTTTTTGGGTTCAGGAGGTTACTAACCCTAGACCTCTAGAAGACATATATATATAAGGAGTTAAGATTAAAGGCTTATTGGACACCAGAGCCGATGTTTCCTGTATTACCGGGAAAGTTGGCCTGCTTCTTTGTCTACTCAAAAAGCTCCTTTAGGACTCATAGGCATTGGTCGAGTACCCTCAGTAGCCAAAATCATAGGCATAACCGATATCCTATGTCAGAGGCGATCTTCCAGATGGGCCTTTACAGGCCTCAGCCATGTAGCTATAGATGTTGGCTCCCAACAAGTCTAATTTATGAATTATTTTCTTTCATGGATTATACTTTAGATGTTTTACCTAAAAACTCACCTCAAAACCAATGTCGAGTTGAACTTTCCCTTTTTTTTTGAGTCAGGGTCTCACTTTGTCACCCAGGCTGGAGTGCAGTGGCATACTCACCACCACTGCAGCCTCAACCTGCTGGGCTCAGGTGATCCTTCTGCCTCGGCCTTCCAAGTATTTGGAACCACAGGCATGCACCACCACGCCTGGCTAATTTTTTGATTTATTGTAGAGAAAAAGTCTCGCCAAGTTACCCAGGTTGGTCTTGAACCCCTGGGCTCAAGCAATCCTCTAGCCTCCACCTCCCTAAGTGCTAAGATTACAAGCATAAGCCACCACTCCCGGCTTGAATTCTCCTTTATAATCCTGTAGATGGCTTTACATTTCATATGTGGGTCCATAATCCATTTTTAATTACTTTTTTATGATGTGAAATATTGTTTGATTTCTTTTTCATTTAGATGTCCAGTTGTTTCAGCACTGTTGTTGAAAAGATGATCCCTTCACTGGATGACCTCTGTAACTATATTCAAAAATCAGTGGACTATTTACATAGGTCTATTTCTGGCCTCTCCATTCTGTTTTTTGTTTGTTTGTTTGTTGTTGTTTGGTTAGGTTTGGTGGTTATAGGGTTAGAATTCAATTTTAGGATTAGGATTAGGGTTTAGTGTTAGGGTTTAGAGGTTGGGGGTTAGAAACTAGGGGCCATAGGTTAAGGCTTATGGGTTAGGTTGAGGTTAGGTGTGTGCTAGAGATAGAGTTTAGAGATTAAGATTTACGGTTTAAGGTTAGGGTTTGAGTAAGGGTTTATGGTTAAGGTTTAGGGGTTACAGTTTGCTTTTTGAGTTGGTAGCTATGGTTTAGTATTAGGGTTTAGAGTTTATGGTTTGGAGTTTGGGGTTAGGGTTCACTATTAGGCTTTAGGCTTTAGGTTTGGGTTAAGAAAAGGACTAGTTTGGGTTAAGATAAGACTAGATCTTATGATTAGGATTTTAGGGCAATGGTGAGTTTTTTAAGGTTAGAGTTAAAGGTTAGGATTAAGTGATAGGGTTAGGGTTTAGGATTTGAGAATAGGATTATGGTTTAGGGTTTGAGGTTTAAAGTTTAAGGTTTAGAGTTAGGGCTGTTTAGGCCTAGAATTATGATTCATATTATAGGTTTCGGTTTTGAACAGGTGTTAGGGTGTTTCCTTTTTTTTGAACTGATACTTTTCAAAAAGTCCATTCTGTTTTGTTGATCTATCTGCCAATACCACACCCTCTTGATTACTGTACCTTTACAAGTACAGTCTTGAAAAGTTATCACATACTTTTGAACGGTATGTTTTCATTATCATTCCATTGAAAATATTTTCTAATTTCCCTATGCTTTATTTTTTGACCCATGGATTATATAGAAGCGTGTTTTAAAACTTCAAAAAAAACTTTTCTCCTAGATAACTTGTTGATTTCTCATAAAATTATTTTGGCTGGAGAACATACTCTTATGATTTCAATCTTTTTAAATAAATTATTATTTGTTTTATGTCTTAACATATGATCTATGTAACTGAATGTACCATATGCATGTTACAGAATATATATTCTGCAATTGTTGAATCTAGTTTCTGCAGCTGTCATTTAGGTCAGGGTGACTGATAGTGTCATTCATTCGTATTTGTATTTTTTATTTGTTTGTTTATGTATTTATTTATTTATTTTTGAGTTGGAATCTCACTCTGTCACCCAGGCTGGAAGACAATGACACACTCCCGGCCACCGCACCCTCAACTCTTGGGCTCAGGCAATCCTTCCGCCTCAGTCTTCCAAGTAGCTGGAACTATAGGCACATGCCACTATCTCCAGCTAATTATTTATTTATTTATTGTAAAGATGAGGTCTCATCAAGTTGCCCAGGTTGGTCTTGAACCTGCGGGCTCAGTCAATCCTCTCACCTTGGCCTCCCAAAGTGCTGGGATCATAGGCGTGAGCCACCACGCCTGACCTCTCATTTGTATTTTTATGAAACTAAGAAGTCAAGTGTGGTGCCTCACACCTGTAATCCCAGCACTTTGGGAGGCCAAGGTGAGAAGATTGCCTGAGCCCAGGGATTTAAGACCAGCCTGGGCAATATGGTGAAACCTCATCTCTACAATAAATCAAAAAATCAGCCGGACATGGTGACACGTGCCTGTGGTTCCAGCTACTTGGTAGGCTGAAGCAGAAGGATTACCTGACCTCAGCAGGTCAAGGTTATGGTGGCCGTGAGCATGCCACTGCACTCCAGCCTGGGCAGCAGAGTGACACTCTGATTCAAAAAAACAAAAAAAGCTGGGTTCGGTGGCTCAGCTTGTAATCCTGCGCTTTGGGAGGCTGAGGTGAGTGGATTGCCTGAGCCCGCGGGTTCAAGACCTGCCTGGGCAACTTGGCGAGACCTCATCTCTACAATAAATCAAAAATCAGCCGGGTGTGGTAGCGTGTGCCTGTAATTCCAGCTACTCGGAAGGCTGAGGCAGAAGGATCACCGGAGCCCAGCAGATTGAGGCTGCGGTGGCTGGGAACGGCCACTGCACTCCAGTCTGGGTGACAGAGTGAGACTCCAACTCAAAAAAAAAAAACTAAGAAAAAAGCATCTTTTATTTTCCCCTATGTATTTAACACTGCATACATAAATATATAAGATATATAAGTATAAAAATTTGCATTTTAAATACAAATTATTTTTGTATATAGTTTTATCCAATGGCTTTAACACACTTGAGCCCTGATTTTTTTTTTTAAATCATATCTCCGGCTACTTGGAAGGCTGAGGCGGAAGGATCGCCGGAGCCCAGCAAGTGGAGGCTGCAGTGGCCGCTTGGCGACAGAGTGAGACGCCAACTCAAAAAAAAAAAAAAATCATATCTCCAGATTTTGCTGTATTACAACAGTTTGTGAAAACCACAAACCTATATGGATGAATCTATATCACAGGTACTTTGCAGAGGGAGGTTTCTGAAAGCAGCTCAGAGAGATGGGAATGGAATGTAGGTATGTATCCATTATGTGCAACCTGATTAACCATCTTCTAATCCCAACTCTTGGAGGGCTGAGAGGATGCTCCCCTCACCAAGGCATTAGGTACCTCTTGACATTTATACATATAAAAACTGATAGGACTGCTGGGTAATAACCAACTTGGAGTCATGGGTATTCAAAAATTCTTACCCAATAACAAGTCAAAGCTAGTTAATATGTCAGAGCCCCTCATTTGAGGGGAGGGCTGGTGCCACTGAGAAAGAACCCTGTAGCATTTTCCTAGAAATGTTCTTCCAACAGGCTTTTCCCAGAGGAACATGTAGTAATTTGCCACTGTTCAGGGGAAAATGGAAACACCATAAATAATCTGGGAGCTCAATTTTAATGTCTTTTTGTCTTTCTTTCTTGACTTCTTTCTTTCTCTTTTCTTTTTCCCCTCTTTTTTTTTCTTTTAGAAATGAGTTCTTACTATGTTGCATAGGCTGGTCTCAAACTCCTGGGCTCCAGCAATCCTTTCACCTCAGCCTTCCAAAGAGTTGGGATCACAGGCCTTAATGTCTTGAATTTTATCCAAATGTTACCTTGGGGTTAATATGTTATTGTAATGTGTATTAAAAAAATTTCAGCCAGGCATGGTGGCTCACGCCTGTAATCCCAGCAAAGGTAGGAGGATTGCCTGAATCCAGGGGTTCAAGACCAGCCTGGGCACTTGGTGAGACCTCCTCTCTACAATAAATCAAAAAATTAGCTGGGCATGGTGGTACATGCCTGTGGTTCCAGCTACCTGGAAGGCTGAAGTGGAAGGATTGCCTGAGCCCAGCAGGTCAAGGCTGTGGTGGCCATGAGCATGCCACTGCACTCCAACCTGGGCTACAGAGTGAGACTCTGACTCAAAAAAAAAAAAAAATTCCCTAACCTAAGGGTATAAAGATATGTTGCTGGGTAGGTGTGGTGGCTCACGCCTATAATCCAATGACTTTGAGAGGCCTAGGTGGAGGATTGGTTGAGCCCAGAAGTTCAAGATCAGCTGAGCAACATAGTGAGACCTACTCTCTCCAAAAACTCAAAAAATTAACCAGGCATAGTGACATGCCCATGTGGTCCCAACTATTTGGGAGGCTAAAGCAGAAAGATTGCCTGAGGTCAGGAAGTTGACTCTGCAGTGAGCCATGATCACGCCACTGCACTCACTCCAGCCTGGCCAACAGAGTGAGATAGTGACTAAAAAAAGAAAGGGGGCTGGGCACAGTGGCTTACACCTATAATCCCAGCACTTTGGGAGGTGAAGGTGAAAGGATTGTCTGAGCCCAGGGGTCCAAGACCAGCTGAGCAACTTGGCAAGACCTCATCTCTACAATGAATTGCAGAGTTCCAGCTTCCGGAGAGCAGGGCCTGAGTTGGGGGGAGGGAATGAGAAAAGAAAGACAAAGAAACAGCGGGACTGGGAGGTCTTCTCAATAGGTGAGAGCAATTTTATTCTCACAGCATACCTTTGGCGGGATTACTATAGCACTAACATCTTTGTTTTTTGTGAGTCTAAGTAAAACTACTAGCATCTGTGTTCTTTAAAGTTTTAAGCAAAGTTATTATTAAAGCAGGCTACATCCAGCCTACACAGACTAGAGATCACACTATCTGAATCCTACTAAATCAACATTCTCAGGGGCAAACATCTGGAGAAGGAGATACCGGCCAAGCTCTTGTTAGAGCCAGGCCAGGAACACAAGGACCTTGTGAACTTGTGTATTTTAAAACATAAGGACTTTGTCAGCTTATGCCTTTGTCTCCTTCATTTCCTCCTTTTCTTTCTTTTTTTTTAAGTGCAATTTGTGGACCTCTATTCAGAGTTCTCGGATGGCCCGTACTCCTGCTCAGATGCAGACTGGAAAACAAAACAATAGAATCAAAATTAAAACTCCAAATGCTATCATAGAATATATAGTAGATCACAAACTATAGGTGGATACCAAATGCATAATCTTATTCATGGTATCTGTAGCCAAGGCACTGGTGGGCAGCAAAGAAGACCCAGAGGTGGAGATTCCCACAGTATCCCAGTGCAGTTGGGCAATATCTAAGGAAATATTATTTGCAGACCATATCCCAAGCAAATGATTTTCAACCAAGTCCAGTCCCATTCAGAGTCATTGTATGGCTTTGAAGTAATGCAGATCCATTGAAACTCGGCATGACATCTTAATGACACTGGGGTTCTTAAAGCTGTTAGTTGGTCTCCAATGACTAGTACTGCCGCCTTGAGGGCATTGAGTCTGGCTTCCAATTTCACATCAATGATTTCTTGATGAGACAGTGCTATGGAAATATTCTTTGCCAAATGATCCACGTAATGGGCTGTGTGGATCTCCTGAGTCAATGCTATTGCTGAAGTAGTAGCTGAAGCAATCAATGTTACTAAAGCAGTAATACCTGCTACTAATAATCCAATAAACCTGCGAGGGTGATCAAGGAGATTAGACAATTGAGACAAAGCATGTCAACTAGAATCTGGATACCATGGTCCAGAGATATTTACAGGCATCATAACAAAAGAAGGTTGATGTAACACCACAATTTGTTGTCCTCTGTTTTGAGGAGAAACACAATTATTGAGATTACAATAAGAACACTGTGAGGAAAAATAAAAGGACTCCATAGTAATTTTCCAGGGCCCTGCCAATAAAATGTAAGGGGGGGAACACAGGCAAACACCTTATGGGACCCCGTGAAGAACATCCTTCATAAGAAAATCCATCTACCCATTGTGGAATAATAGAGTCAGTAGATGGGTACCCAAGTAAAGAAGCATTACTAACATATACAGGACCAAGGGATCATCCCAGACCACCACCCTTAAAAAGGGGGGGTCAGGCACATAGGCCCAATAGGGGGATCCATCACCGACCATCACACCCACCTGGCAGGTGACCACAACCATCATAACCAGGAACAGGGTAGCAGGATCAGAAGCGTTCCCACCACGCTCCTGCACCAGACATTCAGCTTGGGAAGTCAACGCCTTCAGTAGCCCCCACGCCGGGGCCCTGCTCTGTCGTGTCAACCTGGAGCGAGGGGTCTGTTGAACTGGCACCGTTCCCGGCGGCACGATGGTTGTCCTCCTGAACGGGGGAATCGGTGTCCCCACTTGCACGCGGGAACGGGGGGCTGGAGTAGGGGCAGACAAGCTGGGCCGGGAGCCATCGGGGATCTTCTGCATTCCTAGGAAAAATACAAGCACTGCCTCATCCCCAAATGAGTACAGGATCAGGCCCTTGCCACAGCCCTATCATAGGATCTTTCCAGTGGACCAAAGCCTCCGCCTTAGGTGACGGGCGAAAGAAACATTCCACCGCTGACACTCCGTCATGGCCTAAATTGAAAAAACTGATCATTAATAAAGCATGTGCTAACAGAGTATGTGGGGAGGGATGTCCATATTCCCCCTTTTTCAGTTTTTGCACGTTCAACATTCTGTTAGCCTTTTTAACAATCCCTTGTCCCTGAGGATTATAGGGAATTCCGGTGGACTGGGAGTCTGGAAAGTGGCACAAAAATTAGCATAGGCCTTGACAATATAGGCAGGGCCATTGTCAGTCGTAATAGATTTAGGGATACTCATAACAGCAAAGGCTGCAAAGCAATGAGTTGTTACATAATGAGCAGTCTCACCTGAATGAGCTAAGGCAAAAAGAAAACCAGAACAGGTATCCATGATAACATGAATATAAGCCAGCAAAGCTCGGTGGCTTGGCCCGTAATCCCAGCACTTTGGGAGGCTGAGGTAAGTAGATTGCCTGAGCCTGCGGGTTCAAGACCTGCCAGAGCAACTTGGTGAGACCTCGTCTCTACAGTAAATCAAAAATTAGCCAGGTATGGTAGCGTGCGCCTGTAGTCCCAGTTACTCAGAAGGCTGAGGCAGAAGGATCACCGAAGCCCAGCAGGTCGAGGCTGCAGTGGCCAGGAGCGTGCCACTGCACTCCAGTCTGAGTGACAGAGTGAGACTCCAACTCAAAAAAAAAAAAAAGAATATAAGCCAATCTCCCAAAAGAGGGGGCATGTGTCACATACATTTGCCAGAGGTGTCCCGGCAAGAGGCCCCTAGGATTCACACCTGTGGAAGGAGGGTACTGAAACTGTGGGCAAACAGGACAATCTTTAACTATATGACGTGTGACTTCCCTGGAAAGTGCAAATTGGCGACGCAAACCTTGAGTATTCTGATGATGAAGGGCGTGAGAAGTGGCGGGAAGCAGGGAATAACAATGGGAAGGCAAAAAAGCATGTTACTGCATCAGCCAAAGCATTGCCCTTAGACAAAGACCCTGGCAGCACAGAATGAGCACGAATATGTGCAACAAAAAAGGGGTGGTGGGAGCATGGATTCGTATCTGAATCTCCTGTAAAAGCGAAAGTACTTAGTGAGAAGAAGAAACCGGGACAGGCAAACTAGCAGTTTCCAAATGAGATAACCCAATGGTAACATAGTGACCATCTGTAAACAAATTAAAAGGCATGTTAGGGAGTTGGAGAAAAACCTGGCAGACCGCAAACAATTCCACACGTTGAGTGGAGTCTTAGCCTGTTTGGAAGCAGGAAATAGTACCATGGATGACAGCGGTTGCTGTTCCCAAGGAAGATCCATCAGTGAAAACCAATTTTGTGTCCTGTAAAGGCTGGGTGCTTGTAAACTGAGGAAAAATAAAAGGATGATTTTTTGCAAAAGTAAGGAGACAAGAGGGTGGATAATGGGAATCCAGCTGTCCAGAGAAGTGGGCCGTGGCCAGCTGCCATGCAGGGCATGTTTCCCAGAGCCAAGTCATTTGAGGAGCAGTGTAAGGAACTATGATTAAAAGAGGCTCCTGGCCAAAAAGCTCCCTGTCTCGGTGCTGGCCTTTTGCAATGAGGAGGGCGTCGCCATGAGGTTGCTAAGTGTAGCCATTCTACTGGCCCAAGTTGTCAAAACACATCTGTTGGTAAATAGGGTATGGGCAATATGAGAAATGACCAAGGATCAGCAAAAGAAATTAGAAAAATCTGTTGTTGGGCAATAGCCTCCTGGACCAATTGCAGCGCAGCCAGGGCTTCTGGCGTGAGATGCCGTGGAGATTGAGGGTCAGAATCTCCTCTTAAGATATCAAAGAGAGGCCAGGCTCGGTGGCTCAGCCTGTAATCCCGCGCCTTTGGGAGGCTAAGGTGAGTGGATTGCCTGAGCCCACAGGTTCAAGAC
>NW_007258799.1:78147-85771 GCF_000164805.1 Carlito syrichta
ACTGCACTCCAGTCTGGGCGACAGAGTGAGACCCCAACTCAAAAAAAAAAAAAAAGATATCAAAGAGAGGTATGAGTTGTGTAGTGGTCATTCCAAGAGAAGGGCACAACCAATTAACGTCACCTAACAACTTTTGGAAATCATTCAAGGTGGTTAAAGGATCAGTTCTGATTTGGGGTTTCTGCATCCAGACTTTGCGCCCATTTATAACTCTCCCAAGCTATTCATAGGGAGCTGCCCATTGCACTTTCTCTGGAGCAATAATGAGACCAGCATTATGGAGAGAATTTCATAGTTTTAAAAATATCTACTGCAATTGTTCTTCATTAGGATGAGCAACAAGAATATCATCCATGTAATGGATGATACAAGCCTTGGGAAAATATGATCGAACAGGTTGCAAGGCTCTGGCCACAAAAGTCTGACACAAGGTGGGGCTATTGGTCATGCCTTGAGGCAGCACCTTCCATTGAAATCTTTGGGCAATGAGAAAGCAAAGCACTTTTGATCCTTGCAAAAAAGTGGAATAGTAAAAAAGCAATCTTTAAGATCAATAATAAAAAGAAAATAGTCATCTGGAATGGCTACAGAAGAGGGCAGACCAGGTTGTAGTGGCCCCACAATTTCCATAGAGCGATTAACAGTCCTCAAATCCTGCAGTAAATGCCACTTTCCTGATTTTTTCTTAATCACAAAAATAGGAGTGTTCCAAGGACTATTTGAATGCTCAATGTGACCAGCCGCAAGCTGCTCCTGAACAAGCACAGCGGCCACTGTAAGCTTTTCCTCAGAAAGTGGCCACTGGGCATTCCCTATTGAAATGACCCATTTGGGCTGGGCTCAGTGGCTCAGCCTGTAATCCTGCGCCTTGGGAGGTTGAGGTGAGTGGATTGCCTGAGCCCATGGGTTCGAGACCCACCTGGGCAACTTGGCAAGACCTCATCTCTACAATAAATCAAAAATTAGCCGGGCTTGGTAGTGCGTGCCTGTAGTTCCAGCTACTTGGAAGGCTGAGGTGGAAGGATCGCCAGAGCCCAGCAGGTTGAGGCTGTAGTGGCTGGGAGCAGCCACTGCACTCCAGTCTGGGTAACAGAGTAAGACTCCAACTCAAAAAAAAAAAAAAGAAATTACCCATTTGCCCACAGTTGAAGCAGGCATCTTGGGTTCCTGCATTGCCAGATTTCATTACATTAAAATTTTTGTGGGGAGGAGTACCTTGTAAAGCTGCAGCCATGGCCATTCTCTGCATATAGGCAGGCCCAATATCAGCACACAAGCGAATATAATCTGAAAGATCGCCTTTCTTATGATAGGGACAAATGGCCGCTTGGCAGGCAGAATTGGCATTCTCATAAGCCAGTTGTTTTACCAAAAGAGTCCCGGCTTCTCCATCTACCACCAATCGACCCACAACCTGCAACAATCTAGATGCAAAATTTTGGTAAGGCTTGTCAGGTCCCTGACATATTTTTGAAAGCTGCTCTGTCTTAACTCCAGCCGACGGTAGACGACGCCATGCTCCCAACGCTGCTCCACTGATCTGACCATACGCAGCTCAGGGATATAGGACTTGCGCCTCTTGGGAGAAGTATTCTCCTCCGCCCAAAACCATGTCCAAATGAACCATATCCAGATCACCTCCTCTATTTTTCTCAGCTTGCTCTTTGCATCTATCCCAGAAATCTGTCTTCTATAACAGATATTCCCCGCCCGACAAACATGCCTTTGCAACCACACACCAATTAGAGGGAGTCAAGGCTTCTTGTGAAATGGTTTCCAGCATAGCTAATGTGAACGGTGCTGTAGCTCCATATTGTGCCACAGCAGTTTTAAGGTCCTTCAGGGACTTAAGAGACAAAGTCTGATACTCTCGGATCTCCCTTCCCTGGTCATCAAAACCTGTAACTTTTACTGGATAAGCATGAAATCTTTCCAAATCATCTCCCCGCAGCAAGGTGAATTGAACAGCCTTCTGAATGGGGAGAGATGCACCAGACACCGAACATCGGGTGGCTGAGTTTGGACGGGAGCCAAAAAAGGAGAAGACCCAGATCCAGATTCCATGAGCAAAGTTCTGGTCGGTGCCAATTGAGGGGTTGCTGAGACCCAAGGGGGGGGTCTTGCCATCTCCAGGAGAGATCTCCTCCTTAGAAATTGGGGATGATACACCAGTATTGAGGACATTTCCTCCTTTGAATTCAAAGTGCGACACAAAGACACTTCCTTTTCTGAATTCAAAGTGTGACACACCGGTGCCTCCTCTTTTGAAACTGAGCATATTTTAGCTAAAATAGTAAATAAATCCATAAGTTGAGCAAAAGTATTAATAAATAAAGGAGGACCGGAGGGCTCAATCTCTTCCATAGGTGGGCTAGGAGGCTCAGGAAACTCGGTCCCAGAGCCTCAAGTGACCACAAATATCTCATCATTGTGATACCGAACAGCAACCTCATCCTGCTCCTATTGAAAATCTTCAGGAAGGTGACCCTCCTGATCGTCACGGGCACCTAAAGCAGGAGCTGAGGGGGAACACTGCAACGACGGAAGAATCTGCTCCGCTCTATGAAACTCATGAGAGGGGTCTAAGCAATCCCTCACTAGATTCCACAGAGAAAAGGCATCTACTGGCACGACTTCAGGACTGTGAGCTTGATAATAATCCTTCAAATGATTACCCACCTTTTCCCAAGTATTCAGGTTAACCGTCCCGGCAGGAAACGAGGGACATACTTCCTCTATAAACTGCAAAATTCTAGTTGTCTATCTGTAACCTTAGTTCCTCTAGCTTTCAGTGTAGATTTTAACATCTTCACAGAGAGTGCATTCCTTAGAATGTAAATGTCCCATGTTTTACTCCCAATGACTATTACTGTGCCCTCGATACTTACTCAATGAATCACAGTGCTGCACAAGAAAAGCCGGCCTCCGTGAGGGTTCCTCTCCAGTCAGTGCTGTCCCCAGTACTCAGGTCCCTGTTCAGATGCCACTTGCAGAGTTCCAGCCTCCAGAGAGTAGGGCCTGAGTTGGGGGAAGGGAATGAGAAAAGAAAGACAAAGAAACAGTGGTACTGGGAGGTCTCTCTCCTCAATAGGTGAGAGCAATTTTATTCTCACAGCATGCCCTTTATATAAGGCCAAACTTGGCAGGATTACTATAGCACTAACATCTTTGTTTTTTGTGAGTCTAAGTAAAACTACTAACATCTGTGTTCTTTGAAGTTTTTAAGCAAACTTATTATTAAAGCAGGCTACATCCAGCCTACGCAGTCTAGAGGTCACACTACCTGAATCCTACTAAATCAACATTCTCAGGGGTAAACATCAAGAGAAGGAAAGTACTGGCCAAGTTCTTGTGGGAGCCAGGCCAGGAACACGAGGATCTTGTGAAGCTTGTGTATTTTAAGACATAAGGACTTTGTCAGCTTATACCTTTGTCTCCTTCAATGAATCAAAAAATTAGCTAGCTGACTGCAGTGGTTTACACCTATAATCCCAGTACTTTAGGAGGCCGAGGTGAGAGGATTGCCTGAGTCCATGGGCTCAAGACCAGCCTGGGCAACTTGGTGAGACTCATCTCTACAAAAAAAAAAAACAGCCAGGCATGGTGGTGAGTGACTGTAGTTCCAGCTACTTTGGAAGGTTGAGGCAGAAGGAACCCCTTAACCCAGCAGGTCAAGGCTGCGGTGGCTGTGAGCATGCCACTGCACCCCAGCCTGGGCCACAAAGTGAGACTCCAATTCAAAAATAAAAAAGAGGCCGGGCTCGGTGGCTCAGCCTGTAATCCCAGCGCTTTGGAAGACCAAGGTGAGTAGATTGCCTGAGCCCGCAGGTTCGAGACCCGCCTGGGCAACTTGGCGAGATCTCATCTTTACAATAAATCAAAAAATTAACCGGGCATTGTAGCGCGTGCCTGTCGTTTCAGCTACTTGGAAGGCTGACGCGGAAGGCTCGCCGGAGCCCAGCAGGTCGAGGCTGCGGTGGCTGGGAGCGTGCCACTGCACTACAGTTTGGGTGACAGAATGAGACTCCAAATCAAAAAAATAAAAATAAATAAAAATAAAGCCAGGATCGGTGGCTCCGCCTATAGTCCCGCGTCTTTGGGAGGCTGACGTGAATGGAATGCCTGAGCCCACGGATTCGAGACCCACCTGGGCAACTTGACGAGACCTCATCTCTACAATAAATAAAAAAAAAAAAAATTGCCAGGTTCGGTGGCTCAGTCTGTAATCCCGTGCCTTTGGGAGGCTGAGGTGAGTGGATTGCCTGAGCCCGCGGGTTCGAGACCCGCCTGGGCAGTGAGACCTCATCTCTACAATAAATCAAAATATCAGCCAGGCGTGGTAGCGCTCGCCTGTAATTCTGGTTACTCGGAAGGTTGAGGCGGAAGGATCGCCGGAGCCCAGCAGGTCGAGGCTGCGGTGGCCGGGAGTGGCCACTGCACTCCAGTCTGGGCGACAGAGTGAGACTCCAACTCAAAAAAAAAAAAAAAAAGCCACATGTCTCTTATAAATGCTTAGCAGTTAGTAAAATTGACCTGTATCTACCTCTCCCTCCCTTTCCCCATGGGGACTGTGCAGTTCATAAAAGAGTAACTTGAGTTATTTGGGTATAAACCATAATAACAGAGTCTGTCTTACATAGCTAAAAGAAAGTTGTTGGACAACTGTGGGCAAGTTTATAGAATCAGAGATGTGGCCAAAGTCCCAGGACATCACAAGGCACAGGCAGCAAGTCCTGATCAATTTTATCAGATTTGATCATAGGGTGAAAGACCTCTCACTATATTCTGACATGTTCTCACTGCCGATGCTTTAAATTCTGGGACAGTTCACCCAAATGGCTTAGTGCATTTCTTATTTGCTCATGACTTAATTTCAGGGATAGAATCAATATTTGACCTTCATGGAAGCCCCTTTCTTCTGTTGATGTTGACAAAATAGCTGGAAGGAGGGAGGGTCTTTCAAGTTCCCATGGAACCACAGGGACATCATGACAACCTCTGAAAGGGCTTCAATCTAATTGCCTGAATCAATTTTCCTTTGCTTTCCACAAAGGAACCGAACAAATATCACTAGGAACCTTTATCTCCTCTGCCCTAGGAGAGATTTCTGTCTTCCAAAGTGGAACTCAGGATACTAGCATTGCCCTTAAATGGGCGTATCTCACATTAAATGTCCTACTGACAGTATCCCTAGGGCACTCACACCTGGATGTGCAGCTTGGTATTTGGCGCCAGAATCTGGACAACCCAGAATTCTAGATGAATGCATGGACCATGCCTGTTTATGCTGTCCTAAAATCCTTGTACAAACTTCTCAACACACTGAGTATTTGGTCCAGTATAGGCATTTAGTATTTGACACAGTTTTCACTGGGTTTAAGCTGCAGTTCCAAGCAAATCATGGCAGTGGTGCCACCAGGAGCCAAGATCTACATACCAGGTGGGAAGGGGCTATTTCTTTCACCACCAGCAGCACTGTGGGAGGCTCATCTGTACCCACATTCCAGCCCAAACCCATTAAATGAGGAATCAGAGAGCTGGGTTAAGGCATTTCCCTTCCTTCCACTGCGGAAACCCTAGTTGAATTTCCCTTCTCTTCAATACACTTAAATCTAGATGGTCTCCAGGTGTTCTATACAGTTGCATTTTGGAGAGCAAGGAAAGCAGGCAGCAATGAAGACTTGCTCTGTGGCCGTATATGTAGACCATAAGCTCTGACCAAGAAGTCACAGAAGTTTCACAAAAGAAACAATCTGGTTGGGTGTGGTGGCTCATGCCTGTAATCCCAGCACTTTGGGAGACTGAGGTGAGAGGATTGCCTGAACCAAAAGGTTCAAACCAGCCTGAGCAACTTTGGTGAGACCTACAATAAATCAAAAAATTAGCCCAATGTGGTACTGCACGCCTGTAGTTCCAGCTACCTGGAAGACTGAGATAGAAGGATCACCTGAGCTCAGCAGGTCAAGGCTGCAGTGGTTGTGAGCATGCCACTGCACTCCAGCCTGGACGATAGTGTGACTCCTGCTCAAAAAAGAGTGGGAGAAAAAGAAACAATCTTCTAAACCCTTCTTCACATCTGACTATTCAGAAATCACAGCTATTCACCGAGTACAGTGGCTCACGCCTGTAATCCCAGCACTTTGGGAGGTGGAGGCAAGAGTACCTGAGCCCACGGGTTCAAGACCAGCCTGGGCAACTTGGCAAGACCTCGTCTCTACAATAAATCAAAAAATTAGCCGGGCATGGTGATGCATGCCTGTAGTTCCAGCTACTTGGAAGACTGAGGCAGAAAAATTGCCTGAGTCCAGCAGGTTGAAGCTGCGGTGACCATGAGCATGCCACTGCACTCCACCTGGGTAGCAGAGTGAGACTCCGACTGACAAAAAAAAAAAAGAAGAAGAAGAAGACAGGCTCAGTGGCTCAGACTGTAATCCCGTGCCTTTGGGAGGCTGAGGTGAGCGAATTGCCTGAGCCCGCGGGTTCGAGACCTGCCTGGGCAGCGAGACCTCATCTCTACAATAAATCAAAAAATCAGCCAGGCGTGGTAGCACATAATTCCAGCTACTGGGAAGGCTGAGGCGGAAAGATCGCTGGAGCCCAGCAGGTCGAGGCTGTGGTGGCCGGGAGCAGCCACTGCACTCCAGTCTGGGCGACAGAGTGAGACTCCAACTCAAAAAAAAAAAAAAAAGAAAGAAAAGAAAGAAATCACAGTTATTCAATATTGAGATGAAGGGAGGGGGACAAAGGGGAGGGGGATATGGAGAGGAGGTCTTATTTGAAAAGCAGAATTCTTCTGAAGGCTTGTTAAAATACAAGGATTCCAATTCAGTGGATCTGAAGTGGGGCCTAAAAATTACATTTCCAAAAAGTTACCAAGTGTGTCCTTGGACAACACTTTGAGAACCACCACCCTAAGGCAATCTGTTTTTATTTCTGGTATCAGCAGAGGGCTGGAAGAGAGCCATGAGGCAGACATATAGCATAGACTAGACTAGGCCAAGCCTGACCTATCCTAGAGAGCTCTCCAGTCCAAGGCCCAGTGTTTGAGTTCCATGGAGTTCCAGGAATGACAGGCATCCAGGAAGGGACCCTATGTGGGGCCAGAGGATGATCCAGAGGCTCAGCTTCACACACAACACCTGAGGCCCCTACAGCTCCACAGACAGAATGCAACAGCCTCAGGTTCATCCAACCCCTCATGGCACTGACCTCCAGGCCTTGCGCTACTGCCCTGGCTTGTTGGGCCTGTAATGAGACGCTAGGAGCTCTGAGCGTACCTTCTGATGCAAAGGTAGAGTGACTGAGTATAACAAGTATTAGCAAATTTCTAAGGATAATAGAACGAGCAGATAATGAGGACCTTGAAAATTTGACAAATGGCTTCAATCTTGTGTCCTCCAGAATTACCAAAGTGTTTTTTTTCTAAATATGGCGTCATTAGCTAATATGGACACTAGAGGGCGCCCTGAGCGCGCTGAAGCCACAACTGTAATGTTATAACCACAATCCCTTCAGATTTCCCAAACACCAAGATTTGCTCAAAATTTCCTTCGCCAAATTGCATGTATTACTTAATCATGCCTTTATTGTACCTTTTTTTTTTTTTTGAGTTGGAGTCCTGCTG
>NW_007258799.1:85851-89233 GCF_000164805.1 Carlito syrichta
CCGGGTGGCCGGTAGCAGCCACTGCACTCCAGTCTGGGCGACAGAGTGAGACTCCAACTCAAAAAAACAACAAAAAAAAGAATAGTATAACTTGAAGGCCTTTTTTTTATCTTAATGAAGTTAAAATAATTATTTCTGGGCTGGACATGGTGAAGTGAGACTCCAACTCAAAAAAAAAAAAAATTAGTCAGACATGGTGACACACACCTGTAGTTTCAGCTACTTGGAAGGCTAAGGTGGAAAGATTGCCTGTGCCCCCAGGTCGAGGCTGTGGTGGCCGTGAACATGCCACCACTGCACTCCAGCTTGGGTGACAGTATGAGACTCCAAATCAAAAACAAAACAAAGCAGACAAACAAAAACATTGTGTCATTGCCAAGTGTAGTGGCTCATGCTTGCAATCCCACCACTTTGGGAGGCTAAAGTGGGAGGATTGTTTGAGGTGAGGAGTTTGAGCCCAGCCTGGGCAACAAGATGAGACCACTATCTCCACAAATAGAAAAATTAGCTGGGTGAGTTGTGGTCATGCCACTGCACTACAATTTGGTCAACACAATAACACCCTATCTCAAAACAAAAATAAAAACCTAAGTATCGTGAGTTCAATCTCATAAAGGAATATCAAAAGTCTACCGTGTCTTTCTTTCTTTTTTTTTTTTTAGTTGGAGTCTCGCTCTGTCACCCAGACTGGAGTGAAGTGGCCGCTCCTGGACACCGCAGCCTCGACCTGCTGGGCTCCGGCGATCCTTCCGCCTCAGCCTTCCAAGTAGCTGGAACTACAGGCGTGCGCTACCACACCCGGCTAATTTTTGATTTATTGTAGAGATGAGGTCTCGCCAAGTTGCCCAGGCGGGTCTCAAACCCGCGGACTCAGGCAATCCACTCACCTCAGCTTCCCAAAGCGCGGGATTACAGGTTGAGCCACCGAGCCCAGCTTCTTTTCTTTTTTATCAAAATTTTTGTAGTACTGCATTTTATACATCTGCAACACCCCCACACACATACTCCTCTTTTTTTTTAGATTGGTCTCACTATGTTGCCCAGGCTAAACTCAAATTCCTGGGCTCAAGGGATCCTCCTCAAAGTGCTGGGATTTTAGGCACAAGCCACTGTGACTGGCTGCTTTTTTTTTTTTTTTTTTAATATATGAGATATTGCTTGTTTTGAATTTATTGCTTTTTTTTTTTTGAGTTGGAGTCTCACTCTGTCACTCAGACTGGAGTGCAGTGTCCGCTCCTGGCCACGGCAGCCTCAACTTGCTGGGCTCTGTTGATCCTTCTGCCTCAGCCTTCCAAGTAGCTGGAACTACAGGTGCATGCTAGGATTTATCACTTTTTAACCAGTCTGTTGCTGATAGACATTTGGATCACCCTTGCTGATAGACATTTGAAGTATTTCTTTCATGGGGTTGCAACATATAATTTGAATATAGTCATTTTGCAGTTATGCAAGTGTATGTGTATGTGTGTGTGTGTGTATTTTTTTTTTTCCTTGAGTTGGAGACTCACTCTGTCATCAGCCTAGAGTAGTGTACTCACAGCCATTGCAGCCTCGAGCTGCTGGGCTCAAGTGATCCTTCTGCCTCAGCCTTCCAAGTAGCACACAACACCATGCCCAGTTAATTTTTTTTTTAATTGTAGACACAAGGTCTCACCAAGTTGGCCAGGCGGGTCTCGAACCCCTGGACTCAGGCAATCCTCTCGCCTCCATCTCCCAAAGTGTTGGGATTACAGGTGTGAGCCACTGTGCCCACCCTATGCAAGTATATTTTCTGACACATTCCTAGAATCGGGACACCTAGTTGTATGCATTTTTAGTTTGGACAGAAATTGCCATATTGCCTTTCCTAAAAACATTATCAATTTGCAATCCCTTTTGTAATATATGTGAGTACCTGTTTTGGTATAAGTTTTTTCAATATTAAAATATGTACTGGGCATGGTGGCTAACGTCTGTAATCCTAGCACTTTGGGAAGTGGAGGAAAGGATTGCCCGAGTCCATGGGTACAAGACCAGCCTGGGCAACATGATGAGATGTCGTGTCTACAATAAATCAAAAAATTAGCTGGGTGTGGTGGTACATCCCTGTCGTTCTAGCTACTTGGAAGGCTGAGGTGGAAGGATTGCTTGAGCCCAGCCGGTTGAGGCTGCAGTGGCCATGAGTGTGCCACCACATTACAGCATGGGCAACAGAGTGAGACTCTGACTAAAAAAAAAAAAAAAAAAAAAAAAAAAAGCAAATAAAATATGTAATGATACATATTTGGAAGCCGTCCATGCATAGATGGGCTTTACAATTCTGGGGTGGAGGACACTGGAGCAATTAGGAAGGTAACAAAGAGCCCAGGCAAAGCCCTAGAGCACTCCAGTACCTATAGCAACAGGCGCTAGTGAGGGGGGACTGAGAAGGAGCAACCACGGTGGTGGAAAGGGAACTGGAACC
Organism: Carlito syrichta; assembly: GCF_000164805.1. Lineage (NCBI taxonomy): Eukaryota > Metazoa > Chordata > Mammalia > Primates > Tarsiidae > Carlito > Carlito syrichta. Next base: position 88,295 of record NW_007258799.1, read on the forward strand.
GTACAGTGTCACAGGAGCTTTTTAAAGGGGGAAGGGGACTATAAATTAATACAATTTCTTCAGAGACTAAGTTGGCATCACGTGGTTGTGATGCAGTGATTCCACTCCTACATACAGATCCTAGGAGGGCTTACATATTCCTGGGATGAGGAAGAGCTGTTCCAGGATGTTCGTTGCAACAAGGTCTGTATCAGAAAAAACCTAATGAGCTGGGCTCGGTGGCTCAGCCTGTAATCCCAGCACTTTGGGAGGCTGAGGTGAGAGGATTGCCTGAGCCCGCGGGTTCGAGACCCGTCCGGGCAACTTGGCAAGACCTCATCTCTACAATAAATCAAAAAATTAGCCAGGCGTGGTAGCGCGCGCCTGTAGTTCCAGCTCCTTGGAAGGCTGAGGCGGAAGGATCACCAGAGCCCAGTAGGTCGAGGCTGCGGTGGCTGGGAGCGGCCACTGCACTCCAGTCTGGGGGACAGAGTGAGACTCCAACTAAAAAAAAAAAACAAAAAACAAAAACCTAATGAACTTCAGTGAAGAGAAGAGATAACATGTAGCATATTCTTTCCATGAAATACTATCCAACAATGAAAACAAAAACACTATTTGTGTGAACATGGGTTCTTCTCATAGATCATGTTTTGTTTTGTTTTGTTTTGAGTTGGAGTCTCACTCTGTCGCCCAGACTGAAGTGCAGTGACCGCTTCCAGCCACCGCAGCCTCGACCTGCTGGGCTCTGGCGATCCTTCCGCCTCAGCCTTCCAAGTAGCCGGAATTACAGGCGTGCGCTACCACACTCGGCTAATTTTTTGATTTATTGTAGAGATGGGTCTCGCTGCCCAGGTGGGTCTCAAACCCGCCATAGATCATGTTAACTGAAAAAGCAAGACAAGCTGGGCTCGGTGGCTCAGCCTGTAATCCCGCACCTTGGGAGGCTGAGGTGAGTGG
>NW_007258799.1:89623-99602 GCF_000164805.1 Carlito syrichta
GGCCACTGCACTCCAGTCTGGGCGACAGAGTGAGACTCCGACTCAAAAAAAAAAGAAAGACATACAATGACACGATCAGCAAGAAATAATGCATGCAAAGTCTAAAAACATGTCAAACAAACAAAAGGTAAAAAGACACCAAATTCAAGACATATGTCCACCCACAGTTCTTGCTTTGATTAGCAAATATTACAACACATGCACATCAGACCTGTGCAAGATGAGGACTATCTGCATATATTTCTATTATCTTCTGTGTATATTACATATAACCAATAATATAAAAATGCTGTAGATTGACATACTTGGGGGGTGGTTTCAGATTTCTTAATTATGTTCTGTTTGGGTTTGGTTCAAAATTCAAAATATTTGAAAGCTTAAAATCTCTTATTTCTTATCATTATCTATTCTTTCTTCTAGCTAGAACCACTTCATGATAAACTTTCTGAAGTAAATCCACAGGGAATGAGAGAAATAAGAGAAAGGATTTATAGAGAATGAGGAAAGCTGCTGAGAGATAAAGAAAGTGAAGAGTTGACAATCCTGAGCTTGTTAGTCACTTGACAGCAACAGATTTATTTCCCAGGAGTGTGAGCTGAAGCTAGAATGAAGGGGACAGAGCATGAAGGAGGGATGGAGTGTGGACTTCAGGGAGCAAATAGGCTTAGGTGACAAAGGCTGGGGTTGGGAGGGGGGAAGCCTGACTGGAGGTATGACTGGATTCTGAGCACTCTGCTTTAGGTTCAGTACTTAGGGAAAGATATTTCATGCTCACTTAGCTCTTCCACAATCTTCTGTTTTGTTTTTGTTTTATTTTTTATTTTTATTTCTTGTCTTTTCACAACCTTCTGAAATAGATATTTTTTTTTTGAGTTGGAGTCTCACTCTATTGCCCAGGCTAGAGTGCAGCGGCATGCTCTCAGTCACTGCAGCTTCAACCTGCTGGGCTCCTGCTATCTTTCCACCTCAGCCTTCCAAGCAGCTGGAACTACAGGGGCAGGCTACCATGTCCCGCTTATTTTTTGATTTATTGTGGAGACAAGGGCTCACCAAATTGCCCAGGTTAGTCTCAAATCTCTGAGCTCAGGCAATCCTCTCACCTCAGCTGCCCAAGAAATTTTTTTTTTTTTTAGTTGGCGTCTCACTCTGTCCCTCAGGCAGGAATGCAGTGACACACTCATGGCCACCCCAGTGTCAACCTACTGGGCTCTGGCGATCCTTCTGTCTTAGCCTTCCAAATAGCCAGAACTACAGCCATGCGCTACCACACCCGGCTAATAGAATTATTATTATTATTATTATTATTATTATTTTATTTTATTTTTTGAGTTGGAGTCTCACTCTGTCGCCCAGACTAGAGTGCAGTGCCAGCTCCCTGCCACCGCAGCCTCGACCTGCTGGGCTCCGGCGATCCTTCCGCCTCAGCCTTCCAAGTAGCCGGAATTACAGGCGCGCGCTACCACGCCCGGCTCATTTTTTACAAATTGTAGAGATGAGGTCTCGCCAAGTGGCCCAGGCGGGTCTCGATCCGTGGGCTCAGGCAATCCACTCACCTCGACTTCCCAAAGCGCTGGGATTACAGGCTGAGCCACCGAGCCGCTGTCTACAGTATATTTATCTGACAAAGGATTTGTATTCAGAATGTATAAACTTCTATGGCTGCATAATAAAAAGATAAATAAACAACAAGGAGTAAAAGACAAACAGGCACTTTACAAAAGAAGAAGCTCCCAGTATCAGTAGTCATCAGAAAAAAATGCGATGTAAAACCAAAGTGACAAACCATTAAGCACTCATCTGAATGGCTAAAGGTAAAAAGATTACCTTTCATGCTACCCAGAGAGGGGTCCATGTGGCAATGGCATTGTTCTGGATTTCCGTAGCAACTTAAAGGGAAACATTACCAATGTCCAGAGCCCTTGATGTCTGGCAAATGAAGGAGGAAGATGTCCTCAATGTCCTTGCAGCAGGAACCCACTTAGGTGGCACCCATCTTACCTACCAAATGGAACAATACATCTATTAAAGGAAAAATGAGGGCAACTACATCATAAATCTGAAAAGGACCTGGGAAAAGCTTCTGGCAGCTTGGGCTGATGTTACCATTGAAAATCCTGCTGATGTCAGTGTCATGTCCTCCAGGAATGCTGGCCAGCGGGCTGCGCTGAAGTTTGCTACTGTCCCTCTAGCCTGTCCCTCTACTGTCCCTCTACTTTCCTACTGCTGGCGGCTTCACTACTGGAACCTTCACCAACCAGATCCAGGCAGCATTCCAGGAGCGCTGTCTGCTGGTGATTCCTGATCCCAGGGTTGACCACCAGCACCTCACAGAGGCATGTTATGCTAACCTGCTCACCACTGCTCTGTGTAACACAGACTCTCCTCTGCGCTTTATGGACATTGCCATTCTGTACAACAACAAGGGAACTCACTCAGTGAGTCTGATGTGGGGGATGCTGGCTCGGAAGTTCTGCGCATGTGTGGTATCATCTCCCACAAACTCCCATGGGAGGTTATGCCTGATCTCTACTTATACAGAGATCCTAACGAGATAGAAAAGGAAGAGCAAGCTACTGATGAAAAAGCATGACCATGCCGGGCTCGGTGGCTCAGCCTGTAATCCCAGCACTTTGGGAGAATGAGGTGAGTGGATTGCCTGAGCCCATGGGTTCCAGAACCACCTGGGCAACTTGGCGAGACCTCATCTCTACAATAAATCAAAAAATTAGCCGGGGCGTGGTAGCGCACGCCTGTAGTTCCAGCTACTTGGAAGGCTGAGGTGGAAGGATGGCCAGAGCTCAGCAGGTCGAGACTGCGGTGGCCGGGAGTGGCCACTGCACTCTAGTCTGGGCGACAGAGTGAGACTCCAACTCAAAAAAAAAATTAGCTGGGCGTGGTAGCGCGCACCTGTAGTTCCAGCTACTTGGAAGACTGAAGTGGAAGGATCCCTGGAGCTCAGCAGGTCGAGGCTGCGGTGGTTGGGAGTGGCCACTGCACTCCAGTCTGGGTGAGGGAATGAGACTCCAACTCAAAAAAAAAGAAAGAAATGAAGACATGTGTTCATAAAAATTATGTACCAGAGTGTTTGTAATTGCTTTATTTGTAATAAAGACCAGGAATACTTAATGTACAAAAAAATTGTAATTCTGGCCAGACATGGTGGCTCACACCTATAATTCCAGCATTTTGGGTGGCTGAGGTGGGAGGATCGCTTGAGCCCAGGAGTTGGAGGCTGAAGTGGGCCATGATTGTGTCACTCCACAATCAGGCACTCCAGCCTGGACAACAGAGTGAGACCCTGACTCAAAAACAAAACAAAACGAAACAAAAATTGTGATTGAATCATACAATGGATTACTATCAGCAATAAGGAAGGAACTACTGATACCTGTAACATGGATGGATCACATGGATATTATGCCAAATACAAAAAGGCAGACACAAAGGAGGCTATATTTTATGTGTGCTTTTTGCATAAAGTTTAAAACTTGCAAAACTACAGTGATAGATATCAGAACAATGGCTGCTGGGCAGGAGGCTTAATAGAAAGGGACAAAGAGAACTTTCTATAACTCAACAGGAATGTGGGAGACATGACTGTACAGTATATTTGTCAAAATTCATTGATAGATTTGCAAAAGGTCTGATCATTTCATTATATATAAATTGTGCAACTTTAAAAATGCTTATAATAAAACATTTTTAATGTTAATACTCCAAGCTGAGATAATTGGGGGCAAGACAGATGTATGAAGACATCTGCCACAACATTGTAAAGGCAAAAACTGGAAACAATCAAAAATTCATCAATAAAGCCTGATTAAGTAAATAAGAATACAATGGAATTCTCAATTAATATGGCTTCTTTACCTTTTTTTAGAATGTAACCTTATATTGTTATGTATCCCTTTTGCTGTTTCTGGTGGGGTTTTTTTTGTTGTTGTTGTTGTTGTTTTTGAGTTGGAGTCTCACTCTGTCGCCCAAACTGGAGTGCTGGTACAGTGGCATGCTCACAGCCACTGTAGCCTCAACCTGGTGGGCTCCGGCAATACTTCTGCCTCAGGCTTCCAAGAAGCCAGAACTACAGGTGAGCGCTACTATGCCTGGCTAATTTTTTATTTATTGTAGAGATGAGATCGCACCAAGTTGCCAGGGCTGGTCTCAAACTCATGGGCTCAGGCAATCCACTCGCCTCGGCCTCCCAAAGTGTTAGGATTACAGCCCCAGCCACTGAGCCCGGCCTGCTGTTTCTGTTTAGACAGGGTTTCACTCTGTTGCCCAGGCTGCAGTACAGTGGCAGGATTTTGGCTCTGCCACAGCCTTGAAGTCTACTACTGTTAAGTCATTTAACATCTGTTACTGTTAAGTTTATTTTATTGCAACAAGGTCTGTAACAGAAACAACCTAAAGAACGCCAATGAAGAGAAGAGATAAATTGTAGTATATTCTTCCCATGAAATACTATCCAAAAATGAAAACAAAAGCACTATTTGTGTGAACATGGATTCATCTCACAGATCATGTTAACTGAAAAAGCAAGCAGCCGGGCTCAGTGGCTCAGCCTGCAATCCGGCACTTTGGGAGGCTGAGGTGAGTGGACTGCCTGAGCCCGCGGGTTCGAGACCCGCTTGGGCAACTTGGTGAGCCCTCATCTTTACAATAAATCAAAAAATTAGCCGGGTGTGGTAGCACGCACCTGCAGTTCCAGCTACTTGGAAGGCTGATGCGGAAGGATCGCCGGAGGCCAGCAGGTCAAGGCTGCGGTGGCCGGGAGCAGCCACTGCACTCCAGTCTGGGCGACAGAGTGAGACTCCAACTCAAAAAAAAAAGAAAAGAAAAGAAAAAAGAAAAAGCAAGCTACAGAATGACTTCAGCAGCAAGAAACAATTACAAAGTCTAAAACATAGAGAAAGGGGTCCCACTATCTTGCCCAGACCGGTTTCAAATTCCTGGGCTCAAGTGATTCTCCTGCCTTGGCCTCCCAAAGTGCTGGCTTTACAGGTGGTGAGTCACCACACCTGATCTGAATTCTAACCCATCCACTCTATAGACTATTATACAGTTATTAAAAAGTAGTTTGAGACTAGGTTGGGCAAAATAGTAAGACCTCGTTTCTACAAAAATTAGCCAGGCATTGTGGTGCACGCCTGTAGTCCCATCTACAGTACTCAAGAGGCTGAGGTGGGAAGATCCCTTGAGCCCAAGAGGTGGAGGCTGCAGTGAGCCAGGATCGCACCCCTGCACTCCTGGATGGGTCACAGAGTGAGACCCAGTCTTAAAAAACAAACAGACAAGCCGGGCTCCGTGGCTCAGCCTATAATCCCAGCACTTTGGGAGGCTGAGGTGAGTGGATTGCCTGAGACCGCGGGTTCGAGACCCGCCTGGCCAACTTGGTGGGACCTCATCTCTATAAAAAATCAAAAAATCATCCGGGCATGGTAGCACATACCTGTAATTTCAGCTACTTGAAAGGCTGAGGTGGAAGGATCGCCGGAGCCCAGCGGGTCGAGGCTGCGGTGGCCCGGAGTGGCCAGTCTGGGTGACAGACCAGTGCTCCAGTCTGGGTGACAGAGTGAGACGCCAACTCAAAAAAAAAAAATTTTTCAGTAGGATCCCCAGGATTCCAAGAATCAATGTAGTTATTCATGAGGTAGGGGAGCACTGAGCTAAGGTTACTTTGGCTCAAAATCCAGAAATAAAATTTGAGGAAGAGGCTGCGCTCGGTGGCTCAGCTTGTAATCCTGCGCTTGGGGAGGCTGAGGTGAGTGGATTGTCTGAGCCCGCAGGTTTGAGACCCGCCTGGGCAACTTGGCGAGACCTCATCTCTACAGTAAATCAAAAATTACCCGGGGGGGGGGGGGGGTAGGTAGCACGCGCCTGTAGTTCCAGCTACTTGGAAGGCTGAAGCGGAAGGATCGCCGGAGCCTAGCAGGTAGAGGCTGCGGTGGCCGGGAGCTTGCACTGCACTCCAGTCTGGGTGACAGTGAGACTCCAACTCAAAAAAAAAAAAAAACCCAAAAAACAAAAAACTCATATGTATGGAGGGATTCTGTGAGTTACAGAATACTGTTCTGAGAACACTATTATGCTATCTTTCTGAGAGCAATAAATAAAACCTCAAGTATGTGGATATCCATATGCGTGGTCACAGAGAAATATGTGGAGGAGTACAGTACAGATTGCTTTTTTTCTTTCTTTCTTTTCTTATTTTATTTTATTTTATTTTATTTTATTTTATTTTTGAGTTGGAGTCTCACTGTCGCTGAGACTGGAGTGCAGTGGCCGCTCCCGGCCGCCGCAGTCTTGACCTGCTGGGCTCCGGCGATCCTTCCGCCTCAGCCTTCCAAGTAGCTGGAACTACAGGCGTGCGCTAACCCCTCCCCGCCCCCAGTAATTTTTGATTTATTGTAGAGATGAGGTCTCGCCAAGTTGCCCAGACGGGTCTCGAACCCGCGCGCGGGATTACAGGCTGAGTCACCGAGCCCGGCTCCGACTGAGCCTTTCAAGTAGCTGGAACTACAGGTGCGCACTACCACGCCAAGCTAATTTTTTGATTTACTGTAGAGACGAGGTCTCACCAAGTTGTCCAGACTGGTCTAGAACCCCTGGATTCAGGCAATCCTCTCGCCTCGGTCTCCCAAAGTGCTGGAATTACAGGTTTGAGCCACTGCGCCCGGTGAGGTCTTGTCTTTTTTTTTTTTTTGAGTTGGAGTCTCTCTGTCGCCCAGAGTGGAGTGCAGTGACCGCTCCCGGCCACCGCAACCTCGACCCGCTGGGCTCTGGCGATCCTTCCGCCTCAGCCTTCCAAGTAGTCGGAATTACAGGCATGTGCTACCACGCCCGGCTGATTTTTGTTTTATTGTAGAGATGAGGTCTGGCCAAGTTGTCCAGGCGGGTCTCGAACCCACGGGCTCAGGCAATCCACTCACCTCAGCCTCCCAAAGGCGCAGGATTACAGGCTGAGCCACCGAGCCTGGCTGGTCCTGTCTTTTTAAAAAGAAAAAAAAAGGGCCGGGCGGAGGCTCAGCCTGTAATCCCGCGCCTTTGGGAGGCCGAGGTGAGTGGATTGCCTGAGCCCGCGGGTTCGCGATCCTCCCGGGCAACTTGGCGAGCCCTCATCTCTACAATCAACCAAAAACTAGCGGGCGTGGTAGCGCGCGCCTGTAGTTCCAGCTACTGGGAAGGCTGAGGCGGAAGGATCGCCGGCGCCCAGCGGGTCGAGCCTGCGGTGGCCGCTCCCGGCCACTCCACTCCAGTCTGGGCGACAGAGTGAGACTCCAACTCAAAAAATAAAATGAAATAAAATAAATTTAAAAAAAGCTAAAATGGTAATTTTTATGTTGTGTATATTGTACAACAATTTTAAAAAGGCAAACCAAGACTTCTGACGCATCATCAAATGATCCCGTGACTGGAAGTGGAAGTAGGAGCTAGACAGAGGTTAGGAAATCAGATATACTCCAGATCTTTACAGACACACTTAATCGGTGAGGAGGGTCTACACAGCGACCACGGAGGAACAACTTAAACCCCAAATTTAAAGTACGGGTGGACCCAAGTTCCTCTCCGTCTGCGGGGGAGAGAATCTTATCTCTGACCAGATTTAGTCCAACCGGATTCAAGGAAAAAGCAAAGTCCCGCCTTCCTCTCAGCTGCGGCCCAATGGGAGCCTCCCGGGCCGCGCCTCTCGGGGCGCTGCGGGACCAAACAGAGCAGGCGGGCAGCTCGGCCTGTGATGTCCGCTGGCCCGGAGGCCAGGCACCAGGGCCTGGGCGAGAAGCGCCGACCCCGGCCCACCCTCCTGCACCTCCTCGTCCTGCTGCTGTGCCTGCTGGGGGCGGCTCGTTCCGGAAGCCAGGCCAGTGAGTGCGGGGGGCCGAGTGTGGGGGGCTCTACTCCTTCCAGCCCAGCTGAGCGTCCCCACACCTCTGCCGCGGACCGCCGTCCTCTCAGCGAGAGGCCTGCCCTCCTGGGAAACTGAGCCCGGGTGCCCCTCCCCAACACCACCACTGGAGGCCTGAGGATGTCTCGCGCGGGCGCTGAGTTGTTGGGGGACTTTACTGTATAGACCCTCTTTCCCCTCTCCACCCGCCAGCATACCCACCCCCCAAACTGTAGCCTTTATGAGGCCCCTTAGGAGCGCTTCCTGGAGCCCAGGCGGGGAGAACTGGGGAAAGGAGATTGGGAGTCTGAGAGAAGAGGTCAAGCATAGTGGGTAGAGCTTTCTCTGAGACTGGCTGCTGCTTATCAGTAGTTGTCTCAATCCTCTCTCCCACACGTGAACCTTAAACTTGACTCCTACCTACAGTTAGTTCTACTGAACAGGAGATGGACAGAGAAAAAGTGAATTGTATACGAAATTGATTTTTGGCTACGCTCACTTAACTGATCAACAACTTAGACTTCCTGCTTGATATGGAGGATGCAAAGATAAGATCTTGACAAGTGTCCAGTCTGGTAAAAGAGAACTGAGCAGATTCCTGTAATAAAATGCTATAGATGCAATCGCAAAAGGGTGTGTAAGGTCTTGTGGTTTCCCAAAGGAGAGAGTGAATTCTGTCTCTGGAGTTGCAGAAAGTCTTGAGAGAGGTGGCTGGTTTTCAGTGTAGCAAGATAAGCCCAGTCTTGAGTAGACTACAATTGGGGAGGGTACTGCAGGCAACTAGAGTAACCAGAGAGTGGGGTTCTGGGACACAGTGGAGTGGCACAGGCTGAATCAGAGTATATTGATTGTTAGCTAATTTCTGTCATTGCTTTCTGGGTGTTTACTAATAGCTGTTGAATCTCAGCCATGTCCTCCATTGTAGGTAGATTTTTTTTTCCCCCAGGTTACAGATGGGAAAGAGAGGCTTCAAAGTCATGTAATTTCCCTAACTTCACACTAGTGGGGTGTTAGTGAGTGAAGAACATCAATCCAGGTCTTTCTGATTCCAAATCCTAGGCACACCCCAGTTTCCTACCTACCCAAGCTAGGTCAAGAAGTTGAGGGTGTATTTGGAAGCAATGGGGAGGGTCATATGGAAGGATCTCAGACAGGGCAGTAAAATATTTGGGAATGATCGCTTCAATAGCTGTGTGGAGGAGAGATAGTGGGAGCTGCAAGAGAACAAGAGGGGAACCCTGAAGAAGTTCAGAGATGAGTGGACTTCTCCAGGGGATACTCCTAGAATGAGCAGAGGGCCAGGCACAGTGGCTCATGCTTGTAATCCCAGCACTCTGGGAGGCAGAGGCGGGAGGATTGCCTGAGTCCAGGGGTTCGAGATCAGCCTGGGCAAATTGGCAAGACCTCATCTCTACAATGAATCAAATAATTGGCCAGGTGTGGTGGCATTCACCTGTAGTTCCAGTTACTTGGAAGGCTGAGTCGGAAGGATCTCTTGAGCCCAGTAGGTCAAGGCTGTGGTGACCGTGAGTGTACCACTGCCATCCAGCCTGAGTGACAGAGTGAGACTCCGACTCAAAAAAAAAAAAAAAGAATGTGTCGAGGGTATGGCTGAGGAAGTTACTCAAACCTGATATAGTCTCTGTTCAGGCACTCTAGCCAGTCAAGGAAGCTGAAGAGAGGAGTCGGCTCCCAAGTAGGAGAGTAACAAGAAGAAGGGAAATTTAAGGTCACCGACTGACTGAGAGGCCACTTCAGACAAGGGCTAAAAAGAGTTAGTTGGCAACTAGGAAGTGGGTGGTGACCTCAACCAAATGAGCCTCATGCTGAGGTGAGGTCAAAAGCAAGATTTGATGAGACATACATTTACCAAGTGAAAAAAAGGTTATACAAGAGTTGGATCTCATTTTTGTTTAAAGCAGTTTATTATAGTCATAAAAATAACCTGGAGCCAGGCTCGGTGGCTCAGCCTATAATCCCGCGCCTTTGGGAGGCTGAGGTGAGTGGATTCGGGTTCGAGACCCGCCTGGGCAACTTGGCGAGACCTCATCTCTACAATAAATCAAAAAATGAGCCGGGCGTGGTAGCGCGCGCCTG
>NW_007258799.1:99622-100088 GCF_000164805.1 Carlito syrichta
GCCTGTAGTTCCAGCTACTTGGAAGGCTGAGGTGGAAGGATCGCCGGAGCCCAGCAGGTTGAGGCTGTGGTGGCCGGTAGCGGCTATTGCACTCCAGCCTGGGCGAGTGAGACTCCAACTCAAAAACAAAACAAAACAAAACAAAACCTGGAAGAACATTCACCAAGCTGACAACATGGTTATTTTGGGGGTAGGAGTGTTAGAGGGGCTATCACTTTCTTCCTGATGCTTTTCTGAGGTAGGTGATGTTATTTTGATCAGAAAAAAAAAAAGTCAAGTAAAATATTTTGTTGATCGGCGCAGTGGCTCACTCTGTAATCCCAGCACTTTGGGAGGCCAAGGCAAGAAGATTGCCTGAGTCTGGGGTTTTGAGAGCAGCCTGGGCAACTTGGTGAGACCTTGTCTCTACAATAAATCACACACACACACAAATAGCCAGGCATGGCAACATGCATCTGTAGTTCCA
>NW_007258799.1:100108-103010 GCF_000164805.1 Carlito syrichta
ACTTGGTAGGCTGAGGTAGAAGGATCACCTAAATCGAGCAGGTCGAGGCTGCGGTAGCCATGAGCATGCCACTGCACTCCAGCCTGGGTGACAAAGAGTGAGACTCCAACTCAAAAATATATATATATTTGTTTTGTTTTGTTTTGTTGATTAAAAGTGAGTAGAGACTAAGGAAGTAGAGAGGGACAGTTTATTCTAGGAGCTAGGTTGGAAAGAGGAAGAGTGAATCCAAAGGGAGATATATCTGAAAAGGAGCCAATGATAACAGCTATGTGTGTGTGTATGTGTATATTTGTGTGTGTATGCATATATATATGCATACACACACATACACACATATATATACATATTTGCAGCTATAGGTGTTTAAAAATATTAGTTGTTGTTTTTTTTTGAGTTGGAGTCTCACTCTGTCGCCCAGACTGGAGTGCAGTGGCTGCTCCCGGCCACCGTATCCTCGACCTGCTGGGCTCCGGCGATCCTTCCGCCTCAGCCTTCCAAGTAGCTGGAACTACAGGCACGCGCTACCACGCCCGGCTAATTTTTTGTTTTATTATAGAAATGAGGTCTCGCCAAGTTGCCCAGGTGGGTCTCGAACCCGTGGGCTCAGGCAATCCACTCACTTCAGCCTCCCAAAGGCACGGGATTACAGGCTGAGCCACCGAGCCTAGTTATGAGTTTTTGTTGTTTGTTTTTTGAACCAGGGTCTCACTCCATCACCCAGCCTGGAGTATCGTGGAATAATCACATCTCACCAAAGCCTCCATCTCCTAGACTCAAGTGATCCACACTTCTCAGCCTCCCAAGTAGCTAAGACTACAGGTGTGCGCTACCACACCAGGCTAATGTTTTTTATTTTTATTTTTGTAGGGGTGAGTTCTCACTGTGTTCTGGTTGGTCTCAAACTCCTGGGTTCAAGAAGTTCTCCCGCCTCGTCCTCCCAAAATGCTGGGATTACAGGCATGAGCCACTGCGCCTCATCTAAAAATATGTTTTAACATACTTACTAGGTGTTTGTTTGTTTTTGGTATTACCTCTAGTCCTCAGAGACGGATGTTATTTTCTCATTTGATATATGAGAAATGTGAGACTCAGAGTTAAAACCTTATACAACCAAGGTAGTATATCTCAAAAGGATCATCTGAGGTGCTTGTTAAAAATACATATTTCTAGCTGGGCACAGTGGCTCATGCCTGTAATCCCAGCACTTTGGAAGGTGTAGGTGAGAGGATTGCCAGGGGTTTGAGACCAGCCTGGGCAAATTGGCAAGACCTCGTCTCTACAATAAATCAAAATTAGCAGGGCATGGCAGTTCACACCTGTAGTTCCAGCTACTTAGAAGGCTGAGGTGGAAGGATTATCTGAGCCCAGCAGGTTGAGGCTGTGGTGGCCATGACCGGGCCACTGCACTCCAACCTGGGTAACAGAGTGAGACTCTAACTCAAAAAAAGAAAAGAGCTGGGCTCGGTAGCTCAGCCTATAATCCTGTGCCTTTGGGAGGCTGAGGTGAGTGGATTACCTGAGCCCACGGGTTCGAGACTCGCCTGGGCAGCAAGACCTCATCTCTACAATAAATCAAAAAAATCAGCCAGATGTGGTAGCGCATGCCTGTAATTCCAGCTACTTGGAAGGCTGAGGCGGAAGGATCCTCGGAACCCAGCAGGTCGAGACTGCGGTGGCCACTGCACTCCAGTCTGGGTGACAGAGTGAGACTCCAACTCAAAAAAAAAAAAAAGAAAAGACAAACAGAAACTGTTTGGTGACTCTGAGGTAAAAGAAAAAATAAAAACAAAAATCCAGATTCTTGGGCCCAACCTCAATCCTGCTGAGTCAGCCTCTGAAGGGAAAAGACCTGGGAATTAATAGCCTAGATGATTCTTAGGCTCTGGGCAGCTTGGGGAGCACTGTCCTATACCCTATCAGGAACTGGTATACAGAAGAGAACTTCCCTGCTTGATGGAGGGAAATAACCAAGGGATCAAGGGAGGCCAGAGAATCAGCTTTGAACAGGAAAGGGATGGCCACAAGAGGGAAGTACAGCCATAGACAAGTGGCAGGTTGTGTGTGTCAGGATTAGTTCACCATTCTCTGAGTGAGAATCTCTGAACTAATGGGGTACAGCAGCATGGTAAATTGTTTTAAGTCCAGAGTAAGGATTTAACGAAAGGGTTTATTTAACTGGTGTATGGAGAAGAAGGCAATGGTGGGTCTTCCAAGAGTGAACAGTCTCAGGTAGGTACTGGGATATGGAACTGCAGGAGTAGAAATATTCCTATGTTCCTATTCTAAGAGGGTCAGGTGAAAGCAGGGAGTGGTGGAATATAAGGGTGGAGATGGCAGCCTTTAAGGGGCCTTGTTTACCTCGCTAAGGAGCCTGGAAGTCATCCTGTGTATAGAGGGGAAGCCCTGAAGCAGCCTTAGAGTGGTATGTGATCAGGAATGTGTTTCCAGAAAGGTCACTCGGAGGACAGATTTTATTTTATTTATTTTTTGAGTTGGAGTCTCACTCTCACCCAGGCTGGAGTGTAGTGACATGCTCACGGTCACCGCATACTCGACCTACTGGGCTCAGGTGATCCTTCCACCTCAGCCTTCCAAATAGCTGGAACTACAGGCAAGTGCCACCATGCCCAGCTAAATTTTTTATTGATTTATTGTAGAGACGAAGTCTCGCTAAGTTGCGCAGGCTGGCCTCGAACCCCTAGACTCAGGCAATTCTCTTGCCTTGGCCTCCCAAAGTGCTGGGATTGCAGACTTGAGCCACCGCACCTGACCTAAGGAAGACAGATTTTAAATATTAAGACTGGAAGCCGGGCTCGGTGGCTCAGCCTGTAATACCGCGCCTTTGGGAGGCTGAGGTGAGTGGATTGCCTGAGCCCGCGGGTTCAAGACCCGCCTGGGC
>NW_007258799.1:103093-106754 GCF_000164805.1 Carlito syrichta
ACCCGCCTGGGCAGCGAGACCTCATCTCTACAATAAATCAAAAAATCAGCCGGGCGTGGTAGCGCATGCCTGTAATTCCGGCTACTTGGAAGGCTGAGGCGGAAGGATCGCTGGAGCCCAGCAGGTCGAGGCTGCGGTGGCCGGTAGCGGCCCCTGCACTCCAGTCTGGGCGACGAGTGAGACTCCAACTCAAAAAAAAAAAAAGACTGGAAGAAGGGAAACTAGTTAGAAAGACTCTAACTATAATCCAAGCATGCCAGAGGAATGTTTATGTTTGACAAAAAATAACAAGTAAAAAATAAGTAGAACTTGGTAATTGTTTGAAACTGGTGGGTGTTGAGGGAGGTGCAGTCTAGGATTAAACACCCATGGGAGGCACACATGCCTGTTGTTTGGGAATATCCAGTTCTGCTATAGATGAAGGGAAAACATGGGATAGAGGGAACTCACAAGAAGTATCACACATAGATAACTAAGTTAGTAATCTGTTAGATAAGTAAATAGAACATATCTGTGTGAACAGAGATAGAAAGACCCAGTAGGCACTAAATATCCACAATACCTGCTGGGCGAAGTGGTTCACGCCTATAATCCTAGCACTTTGGGAGGCAGAGGCAAGAGGATTGCCTGAGTCCAGCCTGGGCAACTTGGCTAGATCTCATCTCTACAATAAATCATAATATATATATATATATATATTAGCTGGGCACGGTGGCATGTGCCTGTAGTGCTAGCTACTTGGAAAGATCACATGAGCCCAGCAGATCAAGGCTGCTGTGGCCGTAAGCGTGCCACTGCACTCCAGCCTGGGTGACTGTGTGAGACTCTGACTCAAAAACAAAAACCCCTAAATACATGAGACATGAGGCACTCAGTATTCATGAAGTCTCAGTTTGACAGGTCAGATGCATACTGCATAACCCACAATTCCGGTTGGGCAGCCCTTCCACCCAAACTTGCATCCTATCCTAAGTATGTTAACCTACCCCAGTGCTTTTCTCTTGCTTCTCACGGTGTGTTTTACAAGTATTTAATAAACCATGTTATTTTATTTTATTTTTATTTTTATTTTTTTTGAGTTGGAGTCTCACTCTGTCGCCCAGACTGGAATGCAGTGGCCGCTCCCGGCCACCGCAGCCTCGACCTGCTGGGCTCCGGCGATCCTTCCGCCTCAGCCTTCCAAGTAGCCGGAATTACAGGCACGCGCTACCACGCCCGGCTAATCTTTTGATTTTATTGTAGAGATGAGGTCTTGCCTGCCCAGGCGGTCTCGAACGCGTGGGCTCAGGCAATCCACTCACCTCAGCCTCCCAAAAGCACGGGATTACAGGCTGAGCCACTGAGCCCGGCTCATGTTATTTTATTTTATTTTACTTTTTGTTTATTTTATTTTTAGAAATGAAGTGTTGACCAGGCTCAATGGGAGGCCAAGGCGAGTGGATTGCCTGAGCCCATGGATTCAAGATCAGCCCGGGATACTTGGCAAGACCTCGTCACTACAATAAATCAAAAATTAGCCGGGCATGGTAGTGCATGCCTGTAGTTTCAGGTACTTGGAAGGCTGAGGCAGAACAATCACCACAACCCAGCAGGTCGAGACTGCGGTGGCTGGGAGCATGCCACTGCACTCCAGCCTGGGTGACAGAGTGAGACTCCAACTCAAAAAAAAGAAAAATAAGGTGTTGTTATGTTCCCCAGGCTAGTTTTGAACTTCTGGGCTCAAGCAGTCCTCCCACCTCGGCCTCCCATAGTGCTGGAATTATAGGTGTGAGCCACTGAACCTGGCCATAAATCATGTTATTTGAACATCTCAGTTTTGTCTGTGAACCTTTTTGCTCCATGACTTCTGGGATTGCTTCATGGTACTGTACTGGGAGGCTACCATGACATCAGTTATTGCCCACACCACAACCAAGATCCAGCTTAAGTAAGCAGACAGGTGAAACAGTGATGCCACCTACTAGGAATATAGAATGAGGGGCAAGTGGTTCCATGGCAAGGGCTAAGAGGAAATGTTCAGTTTTGGATGTATTGCATTTGAGATGATATGGAACCTTAGATCATTATGGCCTAGAGGTAGTTGAATATATTGATGTGAAATGCAGGGATTTAGAGATCTGGGAGTCATGACTTTAAAACAGTGAGCCTGTGGGGAAACAAGAGTTTCTCTTCCCATTTTTCACTCCACATTCCCATTACCTACTCCTTTGGTGCCCTCAAAAACAGCCACATAGCCTCATCTTCTCATGGGCACCTTGCTATCATCTCTCAGACAAGACTTCTGTTAGACTTAACCCTTTCCCACCATTTTTTTTCCCCTTAGCAACCCATTCTCTGCGCTATGACTTCGTTGCCCTTTCCCATCCCCACCCTGGGCAAGCCCCTTATGAAGTCTCAGGCTACCTGGATGACCAGCTATTCTTATGGTGCTGCAAGGAGGGCAGGTGGGCAGAGCCTCGGGCATCCTGGTCTCAGGCCAGGGACTCAAGAGCTTGGGAGAAGCTGATTCTCAGACTGAAGGCCAGAGCGCAGCACCTTGTCATCATCCTGAGAAGTATCATGTCGCAGAACAACCAGAGCCAAGGTGATTGGGGTTGGGGACTAGGGTGGACGCTGGGAAGGAGCAGAGGAGTACAATACAGGCCTAAAGATGTGCAGCTGCACTCATCATTGTTTGACTAAGATTTATTAAGGTCTCTGTAAGGACACAACCCCCCTTTACTGAGATCCTGATTATTATCCCTTCCTCCTGCCTGGGGGATTTAATCCCTGACTCAAACCCTGTTTTATGTTTGTGGTGCCAAAAAGACAGGATCTTGGGTATTGGAAAGGAAAGGACATACCTCCACCCTTTTCCCCAGTCAAGGAATGGGCCTCTAAGCTATGAGCCATTGTCCTTAAGCTCTCCAACCTTCCATTTAGATGAAAGAAAAAAAAAAAAACTTTCTAAAACAGTCTCCCTCTTTCACCCAACCTGTAGTGCAGTGGTGTGATCATAGCTCACTGCAGCCTTGAATACCTGGGCTCAAGTGATCCTCCTGCCTCAGCCTCTATAGTAGCTGGGACTACAGGCATGCACCACCACACCCAGCTAATTTGTCAGGCAAGAAGAATCTTATCTAGCTGCTTCAAATCCAGAAACTAGGACATAACTGGCCTTGTACAGACATACCCACCTCCTAACCCCACCAATAGTTATAGGATCCCTTAAGAACTGGTCAGGGTCCTCAACAAAGTATATTTCTTTTTTTTCTCCCCCTGAGTTGGGGTCTCACTCTGTCACTCAAGTGGTAGTGCAGTAGCACAATCAAGATGATCACAATTCACCGCAGCCTAGAGCTCCTGGGCTCAGGTGATGCTTCCACCTCAGCAACCCAAGTAGATGGGACTACAGGCATTTGCCACCACTTCTGGCTAATTTTTTTATTTTTGTAGAGATGAAGTCTTGCTGTGTTGCCTAAGCTGGTCTAGAACTCCTGGGCTCAAGCAATCTTCCTGCCTTGGTCTCCCAAAGTGCTGGGATTACAAGCATGAGCTACCACACTTGGTCTGTGTAAAGTATATTTCTTTTTTTTTTTTGAGTCGGAGTCTCACTCTGTCACCCAGACTGGAGTGCAGTGGTCGCTCCCGGCCACCGCAGCCTCGATCTGCTGGGCTCCGG